>NW_020664562.1:1528185-1659335 GCF_002925995.2 Terrapene triunguis
GAGGGAGGGCGGAGAAGCGGAGCAGCGGCGCGTTCAGGGGAGCAGGCGGAGCGGAGGTGAGCTAGGGTGGGGGGGGCGCAGGAAGTAATGGGCGGGTAGAGGAACCGCTCCCCGCTCCAGCTCACCTCCGCCGAGTGCCCCGCCGCTTGGCTTCTCCTCCCTCCCAGTCTTGCTGCGCGAAACAGCTGTTTCACGCGCGGCAAGCCTGGGAGGGAGGGTGGAGAAGCGGAGCGGCGGCAGCGTGCTCAGGGGAGCAGGCGGAGCGGAGGTGAGCTGGGGCGGCAAGGGCACTTTTTCCCCATGCCCCGGAGTCGATACCTATGATGGCCGGCGCCAGAATGCCGCCCCTAGAAATGTGCCACCCCAAGCACCTGCTTGTTTTGTTGGTGCCGGCCCTGGGAGAGGGGATGGGAGGCAGATCAGATCAGTAGAATAAGTCAGCCACTGACTCACCACTCGCCTCCACAGCCCCCCTCCCCTGGCTTGCCTACTCACCCCCCACCACTGCCTGCTCGCTCGCCTCCTCAGCCCCCCACCCCACCTGCCCCCCCGCCACTGCCTGCCCACTCACCTCCTCAGCCCTCCACCCACCCGGCTCGCCTACTCATTCCTCGCCACTGCCTGCCCGCTTGCCTACTCAGCCACTGTCCCGCACCTGCCGCTTGCCTACTTGCCCCCCCCTCCCCCCACGCGGGCCGCACAGTGAGCCCACGCGGGCCGCATGCGGCCCCTGGGCCGCATGTTGTGCAGGCCTGCTTTATAGAATATTTAGCATTATAAAACAGGCTCCCATTGACTTCAGTACTTCTACA
This sequence comes from Terrapene triunguis, assembly GCF_002925995.2. Classification (NCBI taxonomy): domain Eukaryota; kingdom Metazoa; phylum Chordata; order Testudines; family Emydidae; genus Terrapene; species Terrapene triunguis. Next base: position 1,528,998 of record NW_020664562.1, read on the forward strand.
AATCAGACCCTGGGTCTCAAGTCAGGCACTGAGAAATTGAGGAACATTCAGTTAATAACCACTGGTGAAAAGTCTGGTTTAAGTAACTTGCCTAACATCATGTAGGTACTCTGTGGTAGAGGCAAGGCTAGAATCTGTTTCTCCGTTCACCTGCCCTAACCATGAGACTATACTTTATCTTCCTTCAGTCCCCTATCTCATTCACTATGCACTTTGTAATGGTGCTGGCCAAGATGGTCAGAAGAGGAATTTGACCTGGGGAGGTGGGGGGGGGGGGCTTGCAGGGGGGGGTGCTCTGCAACTGTGGGGCCTACTTCTGATCCCTAGTGCAGTCATTTCTCTGAGCAGTTTTCCTCTGGGCAGTGTCGATTGACTCCTTGGATGTCTTTGAGCAGTCATGGGTGCTGTCAGGGGTTCTCTGCTCGATGTCCCCTTCCAATTCCCTGATTTTTCACACTATGACCTTCACTCCCATCTCTGTTTTTTTTTTCATTTGTTGTCCCCAGTATTCAGTTGTGGCCTAGGTCACTGTCCCCCTCCCCCTTAGCCGGGGGAAGGGCCTTTAGCTACTGGTGTGCGTAGGCCCGCTTAGGGTGACCAGACATCCCGATATTTGCTTGTTTGTCCCGAGTCCTGACCGATGTTCGGTCGGGACACTGAACAAACAAGCAATTTTGCCCTCCGCTCTGGTGCACAGGTGGAGCCGGGAGGGGCTCTCGCTCCCCCCCTCCCCCAGCCCCCTCACTGCCCCATTGGATCCCTCCCCAAATCCCCGCCCTGGCCCCGCCTCTTCTCCAAGCACACCGCATTCCTCCTCTCTCCCAGGCTTGCGCTGATCAGCTGTATGGCGGTGCAAGCCTGGAGGGAGGGGGTGGCCCCCAGCACTCACCCTGCAAACTACTCCAGTCCAGCTTCTCCAGGAAGGCAAGCACGGCCTGGCAGAGATCCCGCAGCGGCTCCCTCCGCCCGAGCACCCGGTAGAAGGCGAGGCAGGCCTGGGCTTCCTGCGCCGCGCGCATGGCTCATGGAGGGTGGCCGGGAAGCGAGCCAGGCTGCCCTGGGGATCTAGCACAGCATGTGGGCTTGGCAGCTCCGGGCTGGGCCTCGCTCAGCTGTTGCGGCCACCATAGAGTTGGGTGGAGACTGGGCTGTGCCCCGGGGGGGGAGGAGGCGCTCCGGCTCCCCCTCCCCCCCCCGCGTCCCGATATTTCATCTTTGTGTCATCTGGTCACCCTAGGCCCGCTGTGTCCTGGAACCCGCAATAGGTACTCATTTTCCAACTTTTACAGCAAATGAAGAATGGTGTTTTACGGATAAATCTCCTTCACTACACAACTGTGATTCATTCCTAGAGCAGATCCTTTCTGCTAGCTGAATGGGCTGAGGTCCTGTGGGAAAACTATATGTGATTGTGTAATTAGACTATCATAATGCATATGTATAATGGGGCTGAATTAAGGTTGTCTAGCTAACTGCTTAACTTTTGAGTGCTTGATTTTTGCGATATTAGTAATGTTCTTTTAACATAGGTTTTTGTGTGTAATTATACAGTGCATTCAGTGTATCCTGTTTATCATGGATATAAGCCATGGGCCATAAGTTCGCATTTTTCCTGTCGCTTGAAGCAGCTAGGAATGTTAAATTGTGAGTTTTAGTAGGACACCTGAAAGAGTTTAAATGCTCAGAGTCAAGCTTTTTAAATGTTTTAAATGGAAGCTTCTGACAGCAATGTTATATAATGAACATATCTTTAAATTGTATGACAACTTTTCTGACATGAGTGTTGAGTGAAAAGTTCTGTCCTTTTATATGAAGTTGGTGGCATTGGCATTCATGGGCTGTTTCCCTTCCCCAGGCAGGAGCTGCTGATGCTTCGGATGGAATAGTGCCTGAAGCAAGGGGAGATGGTGGTGAACGTGTTTCTACTCTGGGCGGACCTCTTCCTCCACATTTGGCACTGAAGAGTGAAACAGGCAAGACTTTGAATATCTGTAACTTACATTATATTTATTTATATATATACACACACACACACATTTAGAATACATTTTTTTACCTTATAATATCAATGTCTCCTATGTGTGTTTCTTCATAAAGAAAATAACTAAAAGTAATTGAGTATTTCTGAGGCGTGGCTGGGAACAGTTCAGATTTTTCTCTTTCCTCTTCAGAGCACCTGACTTCTCAGCATGCATCTCACAATTGTTAGGAGAGGGGTTAACCTTTCTTCTCTCTTCCCCTCCCCCCTCCCCCCCCTTAGGTGGTGGTCCGGCTGCTGGAGTTGGAAGCTCTGGCTATGGTGGGGCTCAGTGGGACCGTGGAGCCAATCTGAAGGATTACTATTCAAGGAAGGAGGAGCAGGAGGCACAGGCTGTAAGTTAACCTATCTAATTCTACTTTAGCTCTGAAACAAGTGTTTTCCACCCCTTTTAATGATTGATTAGAGTTTGCAGCCAGGCTTGTAATTTTTAGGAGTTCAGTATTTTGTAATTTTTTAACTGGCAGAAGATTTATCAGTGAAGAAACTAGCTGGTTACTGTTAACATCCGACAAACTGCTAACCACTGTAACTAATTTACTATCTTAAATTAGTAACAGAATAATTCTGGGTACACTGACGGTCAGATTGTCCTCATATCAACATTTATATTGTTTATACAGACTCTTTGCTGAGGCAGTCTGCGGAAATAGTCTTGAGGCCGTAAAGACACTTAAATTTCTTGTGAAAATTCCTGACTATTCTGTGGCACACTGACCAATTACTCAGGAAACTTGACTTTTACATTATGTTTTAAACATATTTGTAACAAAACTTTACAGTTAGAGCCAGTAACTTTAAAATTGTTTTCAATATTAGACCTTGGAGTCAGAAGAAGTGGACTTAAATGCTGGTCTTCATGGAAATTGGACCTTGGAGAATGCTAAGGCGCGTCTGAACCAGTTTTTCCAAAAGGAGAAGGTCCAGGGAGAATATAAATACACTCAAGTGGGGCCTGATCACAACAGGTTTGCTAGTTTCACTCATATCCTTCTGTAACAAGGGGTAGAAACATTTGTGGGCAAGAGGAATCCTTTCTGGGACCCATCCTATTGATTTAGTTTGTAGCACTCCGCAGTCCTATACGGGAAAGCTTTGTTTCTTGGTCAGTAGCTCTTAAAAAAAGGCAATGAGCAGTAGTCCCTGGAAAGAGGGGATTGTGCCTCATGTTAATCTTCAGCAGCTCCTTTTTTACTTTCTCAGTTGATTTTAAAAAGAGCCTTTGGCTTTGCAGTGTCCTATCCAGTGTGTTAGAAGAATGGCGACTGTGCTTCTGGACCTTGGGAGGGAGGGGGAAGAGATCCTTGGCATTGGGATGTGGATGACACTGTGGAGAAATCTTTGCCTGATGGTTTTGGCACTTGCTTAAAGAAATGCCTTTTTGTTTTGCATTTTATAGTGGTAATATTGCTATGATCTGGGTAACTGGGAGGTCTGTTTGATTGCAAGGCGATTATCCCAGCAGTAAATAATCATTTGTGCTACTCACTATAAAATGCATTAAGGAAACATTAATTTAACGTGTAATGCTTAAATTAGGTTAAGCAGGGAATGTATCTAATGGAGACTTAACAATTGTTACCGCTAGAGCTGGTTGAAAATTTCCATTGGAATATGTTGATTCAATGGAATCAGTATTCTGTGGGAATGTGTTGTGATAGCATTGACAGTTTTGGCAGAAACCAGGAAGTCTGGCCAGCCTGGTTTCCTGCCAACCGGTCAGGGTCCCAGGCTGCTCAGCTCCCTGGTGAGTGAGGCAGCAAGCTGAAAAATTCTATTTCATTTCTTCTGAAATGGAATTCTTTCCAAGCTGTGGAAAAATTCACAATTTAGAGTTTTCATCCAAACTTGGGACACTTCTTCTCTCCCTTCCCCCCCCCCCCTCCCCCTCCAAAAATGTGAAACTTTTTGTGGCAGGGAAAGTCTGTTTTCTATCTTAATAGAATCTTTTTGTGGTGAGAAACGCTGTCATACTGTTTTTTAATACATCAGTTCTGTATAAATAAGCCTTTTTGGAAAGCTGCTGTGCCCTTTGCCATCCTAAATGTGTTCTCCAAAGGTTATGCTATTATCAAAAGAGACAGCTGGATTTTTGTTTTCTCTGATTCCAATATCCCTTGATCTACTCACAGAAGATTGCCAGGAACTCTGAAGTACCTCTCCAGTCAATTCCTATTAATGGTGGGAAATTTCATAAAAATCTTTTTCAGATATATGAACACATTGTGTTTGACATCAAGATACCCTGGTACTCATGTAAACCTTGTATTGCCATTGCTTCAAGTCAGTTCACTTCCATTTCAGTTTCCAAATGTTGGGCACTTACCTCTTTCAAATCAATGGGGTGAGGATTAACTGTATACTACTGAGTACATATAAAATTCAAGTTCTAAGTGTTGTTCAGCAGAGTGTTTACTTCTGTAATCTGCAGGTTGCTGTTAGTGTATTTGGTGGTATGGGTTCCTTGTGGGTGGAGACCTTAAATCCATGTATTTGAGGAAAGTGGGGGTGGTGGTTGGTACTAGTATGTTTCTCAGCCTGCTTGCTGTTCTTCCAGAGAGCATTCCAGGGTGTAGTATTTATTACTCCCAGGAAGGCTCGTATGGATTACTCTCATGTGGATCAGCATGTTGGAAAGAGTGGATTGTGAGAGAAACCTGTTGCAGTGCATCTGACTCTTCAGAGCTATTCTAATATTAGAGGCCAGGAGTAAATTCCCCAGGGTTGTGAGTTCAATCCTTGAGGGGGCCACTTAGGGATCTGGGGCAAAATCAGTACTTGGTCCTGCTAGTGAAGGCAGGGGGCTGGACTCGATGACCTTTCAAGGTCCCTTCCAGTTCTAGGAGATGGGAAAGCTGCATTTAATAAAAAAAAAAAAAAAATGCATATTAGGTGAATATCCAGTAAAAGCAGAGGAATAGTTGCACTATATCTCTGGATTGAAGAAGTAGGGTGGTGGTAGTATTTTCAGGAAGCACCAATCCTCACATATATCTAGGCTTGGCAGAATTCAGTTTTTGATATATATTTTTTATTTATTTATTTATTTTATTTTTTTAATAATAATTTTGACATATCAATGTTTTAAATTTTCAGGTGTCCAAAACTGAGTTTGTCAGACAGTTGATAATAACAGACACTGAGATTCAGAAAGTTAAAGCTTTAGAAACCAAACACAAATTGTAAATATAACATGTCAAAAGATACAAGGAAAATAACCTTAAATCAAACTGTAAGTTCTCAAGCAGCATTTTTCTTACTTTGCTTATCTGTAAATTTAGATTATTATTGATGGTAATGTCTTTTGTCCGTTTGTATGTGTATGATGAAATCTAAACTTGCTGACATTTACCAATAAAAATCTAATCCTTCCAAGTCTACATATAACTTGCCAGTTCTGATCTTTTTAATATTCTTTATATTGAGTGTCAGTTTTACTCTTCCATAAGTGAGAAATTTTAAAGGAGAAATATGTCTCTTCAGTGGATTTTGTCACTGTCCCTTCAAAACTGAGTGGGTACGGGTACTTGATAATAGCATACATTTGGAATCAAGAGGGTTTATTTTGAGTGACAGGAATGTAAATGTAGAACTTCTGGGGCACAGAATACAAAATGAATATTTTAGCAAATGATGGGACAAGACTTTTACCTTTTGGGGACTTCACTGGCAGTCTGGGTACAGCATTGCTGCTTGTTTCATGCTGAAAGGGGTAGCAGACGGCGACACCAGAGATCTGTGCTCATTCACACATGTGCTTCTGCTTAGGCCGAACTAAGCAATCACATGGGAGTCTATTGTAAACTGATTTCTGGTGTCGCTGTTCCCCCCTTAGGTGGAGGAGAATGAGATTGAGTGCTGACTATAAGCCTGGCTGAGAAACATACTGGCATCGGTGTCATTAATGAAAGGGTGGCTGTTGTATCCCTGAGAGCCAGTGGCCTTTGACTCATGAAGCCGCTGTGCCTGAAGGTCAGTTCACTGGTGGTGCAGGAAGGAGTCTAACATTGAACTTAAATCCTCACCTAACCTTTGTTTTATTTACAGCGAGAAATCAAGGCCGTGTCCTAGCTGCAAGGTTCTGCCTGCAGCAGTGGAAGCACCAGAGGCATAGTTTTCAGAGAGGAACTGCATCTGTTAGAGCCCAAACAACTTGGATCAGATTTGCAAGTTTAAACCCAGAGTTATAACAACATGGTTTTCATTTCTAATCTTCGAACACGCATTTATTTGTGCTGTGATTTAAAAAAAAAAAAGGGGGGGGGGCAAAACTTGTGAGGTAGGTGCCCAATGCCCATTGAATTTCAGTGGAAGTTTGGTGTCTTACTCCCTTAAGCGTCTCTGAAAATCACAGCCTTAATCAATGTACTAGTAGTCTCTTTAACAAGTTTATTATATGGTTAGCAGTCTGAATGTTTGTGTTCTGACTGAAGGCAAAGCCAGAACACATGGAAATGAGGGCAATCTGAGCAGATTGCTCTAGATTTCAGTGTTAGGCAGTACTGCCTATAGGAATCTTGTTAACAGAACAATTGACTACAATGCAAAAGCAACTCTGTTATCTGCCTATTTGGTCACACTTCACCATTTGATTCCAGGCAGGGTAGGAGCCTGTTCTTGTGTTAAAACATATATACCTTGATGCTGGAGTAAACAAGTGAAGATATCCAACACACACACACCCCATCCATCCATCCTCTTTCAGGCTCGTCAGATAGTTCTGTCTGGTGCTGTCAGTTTCTTAAGGTTCTGTTCTGAAAAGTAACTGTAAAATGACATCATGGGTATGTGTGTTCATGAATCCAGATCAGACATACTCAAATTACCAGACTTTTTTTTTCCAATTGCCACTCCTTCAAAGTCACTCTTCAGTTCAAAAGTTAAGCTGCATTTTTACTAGTATATCAGTCCAAATAGTGAGTATGTGGGTTTTTTTGGTGTTGCCCATTAACTGTCAAGTTGCATAGGGAACAAATAAGGGAAGAATCTGGATCTGCAACTGGAACAATTGATCCATCAGTCAAACTAGAATCCAGTTTACTCAGCTGAATTAGTTTTTATGGGATTAAAAGCACTAGAATCTTATTTTAGTCATTAGTTGTTGAAGTATGACTCTGCTGCTCAAAATACACAGGGAGCAGATCTCACGATTGAGAAGGTGTCACTGTACAGAGGAAAAACCTTACATTTTAAGGTTAATGTTTCATTTGTTCTAGAATTAAGGAGGAAATAATTGTTTTATAATTGAGTTTTGATGAGCTTTGTCTAAACAGTTGGAAAGCCTGGCCATCTTGGAAATGTCGGGTTCAGCCACTCTCAGGAATTAAAGCCTTAACTGTGTCTCTTTGTGTGTTACAGGAGCTTTATTGCAGAAATGACCATTTATGTCAAGCAGCTGGGCAGAAGTAAGTGTCCTCCTTTTCCTCCTGTCTGGCTAGTTATGGGTCTTAGAGCAGAGAAACATGAGAATAATTCTGAGTACATGCAACACTAGTTGGATGGTGTTCCATGCAATAATGCACTGCTGCCAGTGTCCCAGTGGGCCCCAGTAAGCAGCTTGCTGAATTGTGTGAAGTCTTCTCACCATTGACTGCTATTATGGAAATGTTCTTTTACCTTTTTCCCCCAGTAAACCTTTCAGCTGCTTGTTCATTAAACATATAGGCCTTTCCTTTGTACATTGTAAAGGGATGGCCTGTGATAACTGGCTACATAGTGTATGTCTGGTTAGTGAAATAGCTTAAGACTCTTGGCCTTGAACCACCTGAGAGATGCACGTATCTAGTATTGCACTGCTTGAATTATTGCTTTTAGAAATTATTTTTAACGAGCTGGCCTCTGCCTTCATGGAAGTCTATTTCAGTAAAGTCCAAAGCAAGCAAAGAGCTAGAAATAGGACCATTCAAGAAGACACCTTGCTCAGGTTAAGTATCTAGTCAGTGATCCAGGATAGAGATATATAAAGGACTAGGATGGGTGGGGAACCTTGGAGAATCACAAAAATTACGCAGTCTCAAACAGCTAGTTAGAAACCTGTGGGTTGTGTGGGTTGTTTTTTTTAAGATACCAAGCACACAAGTCTTACTCTTGTGATTTGAACTTATAGCAGATATCTACACAATTAGAAACTTCACCAGTCAATTAATAATCTTTTTATAATGTCCATAATGCAGTAAAATTGATGTAGTGTGGTGCCTTAAAATGACCAAACTGTTAGGTATTTGAAGACACAAGAAAAACAAGTGTCAAGTCTTTACTGGATTTGTGGACTGGTGCCTTGAAATTGAAAATGGGCCTGCAGCATAGCCTGGTCCAGGTGGGTGCTGTAAGGGAGTCCTGGCTTTCACAAATATTGTGGAAAAAGCCCTGTTAAGCATGGGTAGGCTGAGTGCTATAAGGTAAACCTGCTTGCGTGAATACTGTAATGTGAATTAACTTTTGTTGGTTACAGCCTGGCTGGAGCTGGGAGTCCCTCTTCTCAGTAGGGATCATTACTGAAACCTGCTTCTAAGTAGCCACTAAACCCATCTCATATTGCTATCTTATGCTAAAGCTGTTTACCCACACAGACAACATGCATCACTGGCTACTATAACCTTAATGTTTGTATGCTACAGGAATCTTTGCTCGTGAGCATGGATCAAACAAAAAGCTGGCAGCACAGTCCTGTGCTCTGTCCCTGGTCAGACAGCTCTACCATCTTGGGGTCATCGAGCCCTACACTGGGCAGACAAAGAAGAAGGAAGGAGAAACAGTGAGTCTGCTATAGGAGAAGCAGATACTATTCCTCTGAGTCAGAAGGAGCAGTGAACTGGTGTAAATTTGTCTCTGCTTGCTTATGCTCCATATTTAATGCTTGGGAAGCTAATGCAATTTTCTGATCTCCAGGACCAGAGATTGATTTTGATCTGGGGAAAGATGAGTGGCTGGGATGAACAGAGAAGCAACTGTGTGTGTATTTGTGTGTGTATGTATGTGTGTGCACATGCGCGCTTGGAGCAACAGAGAGGTATGCATGAATAACGAGTGGGGTACCACAGGGGTCTGTTTTGGGACCGGCTCTGTTCAATATCTTCATCAACGACTTAGATATTGGCATAGAAAGTATGCTTATTAAGTTTGCAGATGATACCAAACTGGGAGGGATTGCAACTGCTTTGGAGGACAGGGTCATAATTCAAAATGATCTGGACAAATTGGAGAAATGGTCTGAGTTAAACAGGATGAAGTTTAACAAAGACAAATGCAAAGTGCTCCACTTAGGAAGGAAAAATCAGTTTCACACATACAGAATGGGAAGAGACTGTCTAGGAAGGAGTACGGCAGAAAGGGATCTAGGGGTTATAGTGGACCACAAGCTAAATATGAGTCAACAGTGTGATGCTGTTGCAAAAAAAGCAAACATGATTCTGGGATGCATTAACAGCTGTGTTGTGAGCAAGACACGAGAAGTCTATTCTTCCACTCTACTCTGCTCTGGTTAGGCCTCAGCTGGAGTATTGTGTCCAGTTCTGGGCACTGCATTTCAAAAAAGATGTGGAGAAATTGGAAAGGGTCCAGAGAAGAGCAACAAGAATGATTAAAGGTCTTGAGAACATGACCTATGAAGGAAGGCTGAAAGAATTGGGTTTGTTTAGTTTGGAAAAGAGAAGACTGAGAGGGGACATGATAGCAGTTTTCAGGTATTTAAAAGGGTGTCATAAGGAGGAGGGAGAAAACTTGTTCACCTTAGCCTCTAAGGATAGAACAAGAAGCAATGGGTTTAAACTGCAGCAAGGGAGGTCTAGGTTGGACATTAGGAAAAAGTTCCTAACTGTCAGGGTGGTTAAACACTGGAATAAATTGCCTAGGGAGGTTGTGGAATCTCCATCTCTGGAGATATTTAAGAGTAGGTTAGATAAATGTCTATCGGGGATGGTCTAGACAGTATTTGGTTCTGCCATGCGGGCAGGGGACTGGACTGGATGACTTCTCGAGGTCCCTTCCAGTCCTAGAATCTATGAATCTATAATATTGGGGGGAAGGGTTTTTTATTTGTGGTCACATTCTACAATAGTAAAACTAAAAATAAAAAATATCTATTTTTCAGCCTAAGAACATAAGAACGGCCATACTGGGTCAGACCAAAGGTCCGTCTAGCCTGATATCCTGTCTCTGACAGTGGCCAATGCCAGGTGTCCCAGAGAGAGTGAACAGAACAGGTGTAATCATCAAGTGATCCATCCCATCTCTCCCATTCCCAGCTTCTGGCAAACTTGATTTAACTTGTCAGCAGACCAGTCAGTTTCGGGTTCTCTTGTGTTAGCAGTACTGCAGTATTTTGATTGCAAACACTGAAAGGAATGTTTACGTGTTCATTTTAACAAACAAACAAAAAAGCTTTTTTTTTTTTAAAAACATAGATTTTTATTGAACTTAAATTTTGTATAAAAAGTACCTTTAATAAATGTGAGTTCTGAGCTGTCAGCATCCCTTTTCACTTCTCTCCCCTTAGAAGCCTCTCGGTATTCCAATATATTCTCCATTGAGGTTCTTGTGGATATCTTGGGTTTTTATTATAGTATTTTTAATTTCACAGGTAGAACCTTATGAAGTGGTGATCTCTCCTGATTTGGAAAATCAGCTGAATAGCATCATACAGGAGCTTTCTCTTGAGGTCATGCCACAGGTGGGTGTATGGTTCAGACTTGGGCTGTCAAGTGATTAAAAAAATTAATCGTGAGATTAATCGCTCGATGTTAAACAATAATAGAATATAATTTATTTAAATATTTTTGGATGGTTTCTACATTTTCAAATATATTGATTTCAATTACAACACAGAATACAAAGTGTACAGTGCTCACTTTATTTTTGATTACAAATATTTGCACTGTAAAAAGATAAGAAATAGTATATTTCAATTCACCTAATACAAGTACTGTAGTGCCATCTTTATCATGAAAGTTGAACATACAAATGCAGAATTATGTACAAATAATAACTGCACTCAAAAAATAAAACCGTAAAACTTTAGAGCCTACAAGTCCACTGAGTCCTTCTTCTTATCAGCCAATCGCTCAGACAAACAAGTTTGTTTACATTTACTGGAGATAATGCTACCTGCTTCTTGTTTACAGTGTCACCTGAAAGTGAGAACAGGCGTTCACATGGCATTGTTGTAGCTGGTGTCGCAAGATACTTACGTGACAGATGCTCTAAAGATTCATATGTTCCTTCATGCTTCAACCACCATGCTGATGATGGGTTCTGCATGATAACGATCCAAAGCAGTGTGGACTAACACATGTTCATTTTCATCATCTGAGTCAAATGCCAACAGCAGGTTGATTTTCCTTTTTGTGGTTTGGTTTCTGTAGTTTCCACTTCAGTGTGTTGCTCTTTTAAGACTTCTGAAAACATGCTCCACACTTCGTCTCTCTCAGATTTTGGAAGGCACTTCAGATTCTTAAACCTTGGCGCAAGTGCTGTAGCAGTCTTTTTAGAAATCTCACATTGGTACCTTCTTTGCATTTTGTCAGATCTGCAGTGAAAGTGTTCTTGAAACGAACATATGCTGGGTCATCTGAGACTGCTATAACATGAAATATATGTAGGTAACACAGAGCGGGAGACACACAATTCTCTCCCAAGGAGTTCATTCCCAAATTTCATTAACACATGATTTTTTTGGAAGCATGAAGGGGCATGTGCGGCTCTCTATGAGCTGAGGGGTGAAAACGTTACCTACTATCTGGCACATAATACCTTGCAATACCCACTACAAAAGTGCTATGCGAACGCCTGTTTTCACTTTCAGGTGATGTAAATAAGTGGGCAGTATTATCTCCCGTAAATGTAAACAAACTTATTTGTCTTAGTGATTGGCTGAAGTAGGACTGAGTGGACTTGTAGGCTCTGAAGTTTTACATTGTTTTGTTTTTGAGTGCACTTATGTAACACAAAAAATCTACATTTGTAAGTTGCACTTTCACGATAGAGATTGCATTATGGTACTTGTATGAGGTAAATTGAAAAATACTGTTTCTTTTGTATATCACTTTTGCAGTGCAAATATTTGAAATCAAAAATAATATAAATTGAGCGCTGTACACTTTGTATTCTGTGTTGTAATGGAAATAAATATATTTGAAAATGTAGAAAAACATCCAAAAATATGTAATTTCAATTGGTATTCTATTGTTTAGCAGCGCAATTAAAACTGCGATTAATCGCAATTAATTTTTTAATTGCAATTAATTTTTTGTTAATCGCATGAGTTAACTGATTAATCGACAGCCCTAGTTCAGACACTTCATTACACTGTTTTTCCCCATCAGTCGTACAGTTTGTTTAAACATTTTTTTTTCTGCACTTGTAGCCTGAAGATCCAAGCTGTCCAGTTTTGCTCAACATTGGAAAGCTGGCCCATTTTGAACCATCTGTGAGACAGAATCAAATGGGAGTTGTCCCATGGTCACCCCCTCAGTCAAACTGGAACCCTTGGACCAGCTGCAATATTGATGAGGGTCCTCTGGCATATGTAAGTCTAAGGCAGTTTCTTAGAATGGATCTGTTCCTATTTTCATATTCCTGGAACTTGTAAATGCATTTTTCCAGGTTTCTGGGGAAAGTTCCAATAATCCATGGGACTTCATGGATTGACTTCATGGATTTTGGATTTGGCTGTCTGACAGCAGCCCCTTGCTTGTCCTGTTTGGCCATTTTGTTTCACACTGTCATTTTTGCAGCCCTTAAACAATTCCCATTAACTTCATAAGGCAAGCATATAGACTTCTTTAAATTTCAGTTTATAACTATTCTCAGCCTGTCTCCCCAGGAATCCTGCTTTTGAAAGGAGAAACTGCTTCAAGCAGGTGTCACTTTCTTACCAGTCTGCTTTTCCATGGCTTCCAGCTACATAGAGAACAATGATGTGGCCTAGTAAAGAAAAGGAAATGTTGGCTTGGCGGATGCAGCTGGCTTGACTTGAGTACCAGCATAACCTGGTCAAAATAGGATACCCATAGCAAGAGTCTTGTTTTCTATTTTTCTGATCCAGTTTATGTCCCTATCTCCTCCCTGAGCTTTGCTTGCTTGGCTGAAACAATTATGCATTGTTTTTCAAAACACGGCCCTAGCAACAGTCCATTAAATGCAAGCTTGAGATGTGTTTGTTATTAAGATGTTGAATGATACTGCAGATTGAACGTATACTTCATATCACTCACAAGATTTGCTCGGCAGGGTGTAGCTTCCTTTTTGCAACGGAGATTAATTGATCCTTTAGTAGCAAAGTTGAAAAATTTATCACTATATTTAATATTGCCATTAATCGCACAATTAATTTTTAAGATTAATCGCGGTGGTAAAAAGATTAATCGTGTGATCTAAACAATAGAATACCATTTATTTAAATATTTTTGGATGTTTTCTACGTTTTCAAATATATTGATTTCAATTACATCACAGATACAAAGTGTACAGTGCTAACTTTATATTTATTACAAATATTTGCTGTAAAAAACAAAATAAATAGTATTTTTAAATTCACCTCCTACAAGTACTGTAATGCAATCTCTTTATCATGAAAGTTGAACGTACAAATGTAGAAGTACGTACAAAAAAAACTGCATTCAAAAATAAAACAATGTAAAACTTTAGAGCCTACAAGCCCACTCAGTCCTCCTTCTTTTCAGCCAATCACTCAGACGAACAAGTTTATTTACATTTACAGGAGATAATGCTTCCTGCTTTTGTTTACAGTGTCATCTGAAAGTGAGAACAGATGTTCGCATGGCCCTGTTGTAGCCGGCGTTGCAAGATATTTACGTGCCAGATGTGTTAAAAATTCATATGTCCCTTCATCTTTAACCACCATTCCAGAGGATGTGTGTCTGTGCTGATAACTGGTTCTGCTTGATAACGATCCAAAGCAGTGCATGTTCACATCATCTGAGTCAGATGACACCAGCAGAAGGTTGATTTTCTTTGTTGATGGTTCAGGTTCTGTAGTTTCTGCATCGGAGTGTTTCTCTTTTAAGACTCCTGAAAGCGTGCTCCACAGCTCGTCCCCCTCAGATTTTCGAAGGCACTTATTCTTACACCTTGGGTTGAGTGCTGTAGCTATCTTTAGAAATCTCCCATTGGTACCTTCTTTTGCGTTTTGTCAAATCTGCAGTGAAAGTGTTCTTAAAAGGAACAACATACGCTGGGTCATCATCTAAGACTGCTGTAATATGAAATACGTGGCAGAATGCTGGTAAAACAGAGCAGGAGACATACTATTCTTCCCCAAGGAGTTCAGTCAAAATTTAATTAATGCATGAGTTTTGTAAGGAGCATGATCAGCACGGAAGCATGTCTTCTGGAATGGTACCCGAAGCATGAAGGGGCATACGAATGGCATATAAATACCTTGCAATGCCAGCTACAAAAGTGCTATGCGAACTCCTGTTCTCACTTTCAGGTGACGTAAATAAGAAGCCGGCAGCATTATCTCCTGTAAATGTAAACAAACTTGTTTGTCTTAGCAATTAGCTGAATAAGAAGTAGGACTGAGTGGACTTGTAGGCTCTAAAATTTTACATTGTTTTGGTTTTGAATGCAGTTATGTAACAAAAAAAAATATACATTTGTAAGTTGCACTTTACGATAAAGAGATTGCATTATGGTACTTGTATGAGGGGAATTAAAAAATACAATTTCTTTTATCATTTTTACAGTGCAAATATTTGTAATAAAAATAATATAAAGTGAGCACTGTACACTTTGTATTTTGTGTTGTCATTTAAATCAATATATTGGAGAATGTAGAAAAACATCCAAAAATAGTCAAACAATAAAATACCAGTTGAAATTTATTAACAGTGCAATTAAAACTACGATTAATTTTTTTAGTTAATTGCATGAGTTAACTGCGATTAATCGGCAGCCCTACTTATTAAGTATTGGAGGTGGTAGTTCAACTAAGCTTTTTACTGCATCCTGCCCTTTTGTGCAGAATGGCTAATCTGTGGATGATGCATGTGAAAGATTGCCATCAGAGTGATCACTTCAGCAGTTCCTTGATGTATAGTTTTTCCATTCAGTCAGAGTACAATGCATTTGTTTCTAGGCCTAAAACAGAGAGTTAGACTGTTACTGAAAACTTTTTGGGAAAACTAACTTTTTTAGAAAAATGGTCCATCCAAACTCTAGCATGCTGGTCTGGGTAGGTAAAGAAATGGTAGGATAGCTCAGGGAACTAAATGAAAAGATCCTGTTTCTTTTGGGATTGCCTGCGTTCTTCAGTCATTACTGATTAGAAAGTGAAGCTAAATCCTCACTATCATGGTTTTAAAAAATAAAACCTCACATCTTTGCAGTAGACTTTTCCAAAGGGCCTCTTACTATAAATTAGAAGTCCATTTTCATCTTTTTTTTAATATATATATTCTCGCATCCAAAGTTATGTAGAGTAGGAAGCTGCAATTTGGCACAGTGTCTCAAAGAGAATATTTCTACTGATGATCTCACCGCAAAAAGGGTGCTAGGTCTTCGTTATGAGAGGAAATAACCTGTTCCATGAGTCAACTTTCATATGGCATTCTAATGCCATAACATGAAGGATTACTGCATGTGATCTTTGTGATAAATACTCAACCAAACTCCTGGTCCATCGGTTCCCATATCCTGTCTTTGGAAGTGGCAGGCATTTGATGTCTTCTGATAATGGACTGTCAAAGTAATATTGATGGTGTACTCCTGATTTGTTCAAACTGCATCTTTTTAGAACTACAGATTTGCACATATAACTTAATACTGAATATTTGGATGATGAAGTATATGGGTAATGGGTCAGAGTTAAGGTTATTGTGGTAACATTGCATTAGTACCACTTCTTATTGCATTAATGTGGTTATTTTCATTGTAAATATAAATAGATGTCTTCCTAACAAGTCTCTTAACCCTTTGTGTACTTTCCAGGCCACCCCAGAACAGATAAGCATGGACTTGAAAAATGATCTCATGTACCGCCTGGAGCAGGATCAAGAGTTACAGAGGGTAAGTCTGCTGCCTGTGATTTTTGGCATGCTGGTAAGTTTGCAGAAGCAATGCTTGCTGTAATTTTCTTCACCCTAGCCCTGGAGTTGCTGCTGTTTCTGAGTGCAGTAGACAATTCTTTGTGCTGGGGATTGTGGGTTTTACTCGGGATTGCTGGCAAGTGCTTTCAGGGGCATGGGGCACTACTGCTGTAGGAATGGTTGCTTTAATATGTTTTGCCCAAGTTCAAGAATGCTACCATTATGGGTTTTGCAGGAAAAGATCTCTCAGGTTCACAGATCCCACTAATGTGGAGTCGAGTACATGTTTTGCAAGAGTGGGACACTCTTGATGTAGATAGAGAGCAGAATGGGTTGAATTGCTGAATATTACGGGAAAGATCTGGGTCTCTTTTCAGATCCTACAAGAGAGGGAGACCCTGCCTGTGAAGAAATTTGAGACTGAAATTCTTGATGCAATCCATCACAGTCCTGTTGTCGTCATTCGTGGTGCCACTGGTTGTGGCAAAACCACACAGGTTCCACAGTACATCCTGGATGAATACATCAAAAACGGCAAAGCTGCAGAATGCAACATTGTAGTAACACAAGTGAGGAACGCGTTAAATAATTTCAATTTATAGGTTTCATGGTGGATTATGATAAAATACCCTTCCGGACATGCTATTAAATCTGAATGTAATTAAAACCATTCACGAAGGCTGGAGAAACTAAATCACATTCTAGACAGTTGTGAAAACATCTGCGATACTGATTACACTAAATTCATTACTCCCTATGCATGTGTCTGTGTAATGATTATTCATGTTGCAGTGGGCATCTGATAAGACTTGATCAAATAATCTTTGTGGACAGCACCAGAAAACTCTGCACTTGCATATACAGTGCAGTCCTTTCTGATACTTAGTAATGGAATATCCTAGTTCAGGGATCGGCAACCTTTGGCACGCGGCTTGCCAGGGCAAGTACCCTGGCGGGCCGAGCTGGTTTGTTTACCTGCCGCGTCTGCAGATTTGGCCGATCGCTGCTTCCACTGGCCGCGGTTCATCGCTCCAGGCCAATGGGGGCTGTGGGAAGCGGTGTGGGCCCAGGGATGTGCTGGCCGCCACTTCCTGCTGCCCCCATTGGCCTAGGATGGCGAACCGCAGCCAGTGGGAGCAGCGATCGGCCGAACCTGCGGACGCGGCAGGTAAACAAACCAGCCCTGCCTGTCAGGGTGCTTACCCTGGTGAGCCGTGTGCCAAAGGTTGCCGATCCCTGTCCTAGTTGATAGGTGGGGCAGGTCAGACCTATTGGTTATCTGAAGGAATGGGATCCAGCAGATAAGGGATATGGGGGCCTATGGAAATCAGCTGGCATATGCAAGATGAACCATTTTTTAAGGAAAACACTGAGCTTGCACCTTTCTGGTGATCTGGTTTCCTCCATCATTCCCAGCTTAAGTAGTTTGCTTCTTGCAGTGTCTGCATTGTGATACTGTCCATTAGAAGCAGCTACTGACTTGCATCCTAGCTTCTATTTATTCACATTGTGCAGCAGGATCTGCTTAAGATAAAAAAGTTTTGAGGTGCACTGGCAGCTGTGTAGAACTTTCCTATTACCTGCCCAAACTATACATGGCTCAAGCCAGTGCTGTTAGTAACGTACTTTCATGAGTATTTTAAGAGTTTGGATTGTAGTTCTCATCTTTTTTGGGTGCTCACCAATGAGATTTGTCTTTAAATAACTATCCTCAACATTAAAGTTTGGGGAGAGGCACAGCTAACTTCCCCAGTCTCTCTCTACTTGTAGGTCTTTGAAATAGGTAAGTTTGCACAGTTTCATCTTTACAATGTGCAAAAAATGTTTCACCTCTCAGCCCAGGAGGATCAGTGCAGTTTCCGTGGCAGAGCGTGTGTCGTATGAGAGAGGAGAAGAACCTGGGCAAAGCTGTGGATACAGTGTACGATTTGAATCTGTACTTCCCCGCCCCCATGCCAGTGTGATGTTCTGCACTGTAGGTCTGTATTGCTTTGTTACCCTACCAGCCTAATATCTGAGTAACAGCTTAGATGCCTGGCACTAGTGCATGGGTAGGCAACCTATGGCACATGTGCCAAAGGCGGCACGCGAGCTGATTTTCAGTGGCACTCACACTGCCCGGGTCCTGGCCAGCAGTCCAGGGGGCTCTGCATTTTAATTTAATTTTAAATGAAGCTTCTTAAATATTTTAAAAACCTTATTTACTTTACATATAACAATAGTTTAGTTATATATTATAGACTTATAGAAAGAGACCTTCTAAAAACGTTAAAATGTATTACTGGCATGTGAAACCTTAAATTAGAGTGAATAAATGAAGACTCGGCACACCACTTCTGAAAAGTTGCCTACCCCTGCACTAGTGGCACTGATGACAGTGAAAAAACAGCTCTTGTTTTCAGGGAGAATCTGAATGAAAATCGCAAGTTTTGTTCACCTGCTCAGCAAACTTTTCTCCAATTACGGAAAGGGAAATGTGCCAGTTTAGTTTGGTCATTGGGCTCATTAGAGGTTTGAGAATGAATACAGATCAGATACCATATCCACAATATTCCCTCTAAGTGAGATGAGGAGTAGCCACCTGAAGTTTAGGATGGGGAGGTGGTGGGTGGGGAGAGGTGGTCTCTCTAGTCTCAACACTTGGGCCCCCTCCCCTCATTACATACAGGTGTAAATGTGGGGTTTAGACAAAGGGTTTCAAAATGTGCACAGTTCTTGTTGTAAACTGTTGTTGGCAACTCTCATAAGAGCATAGCTGAGGCTTTGTTATAAATGTTTGAACTGCTGTGATCCATGTCAACATTCAGCTGTTACTATCCCCATTAATGTGAATTCCTTTTTTAAGGTGTCCTCCTAAGAAAACTGGAGGCTGGGATCCGTGGAATTAGTCACGTTATTGTGGATGAGATCCATGAGAGAGACATTAATGTGAGTTACTGAGTTGGAGGTCTGGATTGCTTTACCTGTTTACCAGGTCTTTTGTGTTTGCTTACTGTTTACTCTGTATGCTGTGTATGTGTTCCTGTCTTACGTGAAAGGGAATTGTGCATTTTACTAAATTGTATGGATCTGAGTCTTCCGTAATTGTTCTCAGTTGTAGTACTGGTTGAAATACTTCTGAGATGTTTCCAGCTGAAGATCAAGGCTTCACAGCTGCTTCTTACGTCCCTTTATAGGTCTTAGTAGGACTCTCTCCTACACTATTTCTCTAGCAAATAGAGCACTACAGTGCAAGTACTCTTTGTACAAAGTGGTTTGGTGCTGAAGATAAGAGTGAAAATTGGATAGACTGAAATGTTGTTGTCCTTCCCTTCCATTTTCTTATCTACAGTAATATACCACTTAATATGCTAGTACTTAAGCCCCAATCATCAAGTTGACAACTACAATGCAGTAGTTCATCTTTAGTACAAAAATCTGCAACAAATTGAAAACTTGAAAGCACTGCAAAATGAGCAACATTTAATATAAAAGTGGGGCTATTGTGCTGAATTTATTCACAATTAATTAAAAACTCTTTTTTTTAATCTACCTGAATCTACCTTGGTTTTCCTAAGAATGGCCATACTGGGTCGGACCAGTGGTCCAACTAGCCTATTTATCCTATCTTCTGATAGTGGCTGGTGCCAGATGCTTCAGAAGGAGTGAACAGAACAGGGCAGTTTATCGAGTGATCCATCCCCTGTCATCCAGTCCCAGGGTCCCTTACCATCTTAGGTCTATCAGTGAGTTATTAGCCACCCCCAAGGAACTTATCTATTTGTTTTTTTGAACCCTGTTATAATTTTGGCTTTCACAACATCCCCTGGCAATGAGTTCTACAGGTTGACTCTGCATTGTGTGAACATGTCTTCCTTTTGTTTGTTTTGAACCTGCTGCCTATTAATTTCATATGGTGAACCCTAGTTCTTATGTGAAGGGTAAATAACACTTCCTTATTCATTCTCCACAGCAGTCATGATTTTATCACATCAACCCTTAATTATCTTTTTCTAAGATGAGTAGTCCCAGTCCTTTTCATCTCTCCTCGTGTGAAAGGTGTTCCATATCCCTGATCATTTTTGTTGCCCTTCTCTGTACTTTTTACAATTCTAATATAGTTTTTTTTTTTTTTTTTTCTTTTGAGATGGGGCAACCAGAATTGTATGCATTATTCAAGGAGTGGGTATACCATGGATTTATAAAGTAGCATCATGATTATTTTCTCTCATTATCTATCCCTTTCCTAATGGTTCCTAATGTTTGTTCCTTTCTGTTTTCCTCAGTAAGATTTGATTTCCAATTTTTAAAGGATGTCTTTTTGTCTCTAACCATCTCTATTACTCTGTTTAACCATGGTGGTGTTTTTTAGTCCTCGTGCTATTTTTTTATTTGGGGTATACATACAGTTTAAGCCTTTGTGGTGTTTCCATGCAACTTGCAGGCATTTCAGTCTTGACTGTTCCTTTTAATTTCCATTTAACTAGCCTCTTCATTTTTGTGTCATTCCCCTTTCTTTGGAATTTCTTTTTCTCTCTCCTCCCTCCCTCTTTTCTCCCCCCCCCCCAAAAAAAGGGGGATGTTAAATTTAATTACATTATGGTTTCTGTTACTGAGCTGTTCATCAATATTCGTTCTTGGACCAGATCCCACACATCACTTATGATTAAATCAAGGATTGGCTCTGCCCTTATGGGTTCCAGGACTAGGTGCTCCAAGAAGCAGTCATTAATGGTATCTTTCAGCTTGCCATACCAGAAAGCTGAATCTTATCACATGATTAAAGTTCAGTTTGTCAAAGTTAGGTTCCTCATTTGTACTATGAATCCTCCTATGAGGAAATGTACGTGCGTTTGTGGCATCCAGACTGGATGAGATGCACCTTTTCCTCTTCTAATAGGAGAGATGCTATTAAGGGCATGTACTGTATTGAGTAGTTAGATTTTTGTACAGAACTGGTGTTTTTTAAACTGAGGTGGTCTGAATGCAGGGAAAGCTAAACAGATAAGCCAGACTTAAACCGATAAATGTTTTCATAGTATGGATCACCACTTCATAGTGCCTCATCAATTACCTCCCTTCTCATTTACAGTTGTAGAACGTCCTGTGTGTAGAACTACAGCAATTGTTCAGTTGTATTTTTTTAATGTGGACTGGAAACTAGAACGGCAAAGGGTTCTTTGGTGCTAACTTGTTGACATGGAAGTCAAAACCGCTTTAAGGAGGCACTCTAGAAGCAACTGAGAAGATAGTCTAATCTGGTAGGGGGAAAATGAGCATAGGGAGTTGATAACTAGGTGCTTAATTCTCCAATATGCTAGCTGTTTTTCAGAAGTTAGTTTAGTTTGAAAGGTTCGTAGTAGAAGTGCTGTTCATGTGAATAGGCGATTACATAGTTGCTTATCTATTGTTAGGGTTACTGGAGAAATGAAAATGTTTCTGGCAGCCTTGGCTAGTTGGTTAACACTCCTGTTTTCTCTATATACAGACTGACTTCCTCATGGTGGTGCTGAGAGACGTAGTTGAGGCATATCCTGAAATCAGAGTTATCCTTATGTCTGCCACTATTGATACCAGCATGTTCTGTGAATACTTCTTCAATTGCCCCATCATTGAGGTCTATGGTAGAACCTTCCCAGTTGAAGGTAAAACACTGGCTGAGCATGTATTTTGAGTAGTTGCTTTTATTCATTCTCTTTTCAATCTTGCACAGAGTAGAGGGGACAAAAGCTTAAACAGGTCACATGAATCACAGCGTATCCTGAGATCTGGTCTATACCCTATGTCGGCAAAGAAGTCAGAGAACATTAACTACTACAGAGTGAAATTTTTCTGTTTCTCTTAGAGGGTTAAATAGTGATAGTGATTTAACAATGAGTTGCTTCTACATAATGCATACACCTATTGTCTTGAATAAACCAGCCTAAATGATCCAGTATAAAAACAGCTGTGGAAAATACATGGGAAGAGCCTGAATGGACAGGCTGGCTGGTTAGAGGTGAGGAACAATGGTGGGAGAGTGTGGGGAAGCTTGTAGTGCCATTGCCCATACTGTACTTATTCTTTGTATAAATTGAGGAGTTTGGTTTCCAAGGCTGTCAGTCAAGCCCTCATCTCCAGCACTAGCTTCAAACTCTGAGTCCTCATCCTGCTCTTTCGAAACTTTATGGCTATCTTTAGGAAGGGCCTGTGTAGAGCTATGGTTAGAATATGTCCCTCTAGTGAAGCTTATGTGACTGGTTGATGGGCATCCTCTATACTAACTTGATGGATCTGTCCCTGCAGAGTATTTTCTGGAAGACTGTATTCAGATGACTCAGTTTGTTCCTCCATTAAAGGATAAGAAGAGGAAAGACAAAGATGAAGAAGGTGGTGAAGATGACGATGTATGTTGGGCTTGTTTATATACGTAAATTAAACAAGCACTGGCTGGAACCAGCGCACCAACGTAATGCATGCATTGCTGTACTACTTTCTTACTTGGACATCAATGAGGCATTTGTCCTGTTAGGGACAGAACACAATTTAACCAAGTTAAATTATAGTACTTTATAGTAAAATTTTTCAGATTCTCTTTGAGGGTTAAATATTTGCAGTGTTTCAGAAAAGTATTGTTCCTACATTATTATACAAAGACTAATGGGTGAGCAAGAGTAACTAATCAGGGGACAGAGGTAGTGGTCAGACGGCAGAACAATGGTATAAAATGAATTCCTATATAATTCACTGGCTGTGTTTTAATGACTGCAACATTGTTGCAGTAAAACGCTTTCAGAAACCTTGTAACTATTGAAATAGTATGTGGGATTGCTGTTGATATATTTAACTGAATTTTCTGAATGCTCCTCTAATTGATGTACAGTAAAAGCTGTTTTATACAGCACTTCAACTGGAAAGCTCTATAAACCGGCATTTCTGATCTTCATTGAAAGTCCGGTTTATAGTCCAGTTGGTGTGTGGCTGGCAGGGGGTTGGGGTGCGGCGCGCAGACTCTGAGAGGGAGTTTGGGTGCAGGTGGGGTGCAGGGTGCCGGATCTGGGGGCCGCTCACCTTGGGTGGCTCCCTGGAAGCAGCGACCTGTCCCAGCTGCTCCTGGTTCCTGGCCAATGGGAGCTGCGGAGCCAGCGCTTGGGGCGGGGGCAGCGCGCAGAGCTGCCTCCCACACCTCCGCCTAGAAATAGCCAGGACAGATTACTGCTTGTGGGGAGCCGCCAGAGGTGAGCAGCACCCCCCAGATCTGGCCCATCCGGCCCCCTCCTGCACCCAAACTCCCTCCCCCTTAGTTAACCGGCTTTTTTCATTTACTGGCACCCCCCATTTCTCCAACATGCTGGATAAAACCGCTTTTATTGTATTTATTTACCTTATAAAGTTCCAGTCCCATTTTGTCACGTCACCTGTGTTTTAAAAAATTGAACTGATTTGTGAATTCAAGCTTACTTCTTTTACTGCAGTAGATATTGCCAGCAACTATGCCTACCAAGAATTTGTATTCCTTGCATGGCTGTAGGTGATGGTATCTTCTGTAAAAAGATACAGTCCTGAATCTTGTAATGACTAAGATCATTTAACTAGGGCCCTACCAAATTCACGGTCCATCTTGGTCAATTTCACGGTCATAGGATTTTAAAAATAAATTTCATGATTTCAGCTATTTAAATCTGAAATTTCACTTTGTTGTAATTGTAGGGGTCCTGACCCAAAGGAGTTGTGGAGGGGTTGCAAGGTTATTGGGGGGGAGGGGGGGAGGGCTACTCTATATAGTTCCTAATTTTCCCCAGCTGGCACTGTAGTCTGTCTTATAGCAACAGAGGAGAGATCAACACCTCAGCAGGAAAAACTTAGTTGTAAAATCACAAAAAAAAAATCGTTAGAGGGTTTGCGCACAGGTGTAGAACCTGTACTTCTTACTCTTTTTTTAACTTGATTGCAAATTGACCATTTCTCCTTAAAAGAAACAATTTTTTTTTTCAAACCTACATATTGGTATTTCCTTAAAGAAAAGCAGTTTGATGTTGTAATTATGGCTCCATTTGTTCTAATGGAGATTTAATTGGTTTGATAGTTTCCTACTCTTAAATTATAATTTTACTGGTTTATAATTCTGAAAAGAGAATATGTATAGAAAAAAGCTGGGGAACAAGGCCAGGCCAACTTGTCCTGTGAGCCAGGACTGAGCATAGGACAGTGTTTCCCATCCATCCATCCCATTCATCTATCTGGTTTGCGTGGCCCTCATCCCCATAGTATCAGAGTGCCATCTGGTTAAAGGGTTTTTGTTTGTTCTCTACATCTGCAGGCCAACTGTAATCTTATATGTAGTGATGAATATGGTCCAGAAACAAAACGTTGTATGGCCCAGTTGAATGAGAAGGAAACTCCCTTTGAGCTCATTGAGGCCTTGCTAAAGTACATCGAGACCCTGAATGTTCCAGGAGCTGTGCTTGTCTTCTTGCCTGGCTGGAACCTGATATACACCATGCAAAAGCATCTGGAAATGAATCCACATTTTGGTACAAACAGCATTTGGTTATTTTCTACTCTGTGTCCTTCCCTCAGAACAGTTACTGGATGAATGTAAAGATGACTTGACTGAAGGAGTTGGTCCTTGTGTGTGTGTCTATATAGGATGAGAGCTGGGTTTGAGTAGATGGATGAGAGAAAGTGGAAGGAAGGTGTTTAGGTATGAAGCAGTGGATGGATAAGAGAGAGTTGAACTTTAATGTCTGATATATAACAGTTATAGTTGTTTAACCTCCCGGTGTTCATATTGTAGGAAGCCACCGCTATAGAATTCTGCCCCTGCATTCACAAATTCCTCGAGACGAACAGCGCAGAGTGTTTGATCCAGTGCCTTCTGGAGTGACCAAGGTGTGAAACTATGTCACCTACACAGAGACAGAGTGTAGTATCGTCGCTCTCTCCTGTACTTTTGAGAGGAGTTTTTTAATGCTGGCATTCTACATGTTACCTTACAGACCGTCCTTGGCTCCTTGTTACAATACATGTATTCTAATACAATTTTCCTGTTTTCATAGGTGATTTTATCCACCAACATTGCTGAGACTAGCATTACCATCAATGACGTTGTCTACGTTATAGACTCTTGCAAGTGAGTTCCCGATCCAGATCTCTATTTTACACAACGTATTCTTTGTTGGAATGCCAAGTAGTTTTTGCGAACATGCAGTACTTCCTTGTATTGCTGTAGCCCCAAGACTGAGTTTGGAGACCTAATCTGCAGTGGTTGTGTGCTTCCCCAAGCAATCTACACAGTTAAACAACCATATTGGTGTATCTGTAAATTGTCCTTGGTCAATTGAATACCATGCTAATGGTATTTATATGGGTGTCAGTGGGATTCCTGTATGCTGTTTTCCAAATGGATGATTTCATACTACAGACCTTGGTGTCCCTAGCCTCTGTTTGTCAGCGGGTGGAGATGGATGGCAGGAGAGAGATCACTTGATCATTACCTGTTAGGTTCACTCCCTCTGTGACACCTGGCATTGGTCACTGTCGGTAGACAGGATACTAGGCTGGTTGGACCTTTGGTCTGACCCAGAATGGCCATTCTTATGTTTAAACTCTCATTGTATGGTTGCTGGGGGAATATTAAGTCTTCCTATATTAGTCTGTTATGCACTCTGACTTGCTGTATGCACTTTGAGCATGTTATAGTCATGAATCACTAATTGCATTAGAGCTTTGAGCTGAGATTTAAACTTTTGGGAGAAGTCCAGGAAATACAGGTTCTGATGCAGTGAGTGGGGGCACTATTCTTTAAGCAGAAAGACTAGCACAGTTAACTTTTTTTATTCCAGTTTTGCTGCATTAAATGATACAGTGCAGACCTGCTTTGGCAATATTTGCTCTTCATTGTTTTTACTACTTTTACAGACAAAAGGTGAAGCTTTTCACTGCTCACAACAATATGACAAACTATGCCACAGTCTGGGCATCAAAAACTAACCTTGAGCAACGGAAAGGGCGAGCTGGCCGAGTGCGGGCTGGATTCTGTTTCCATCTGTGCAGCAGAGCTCGCTTTGAAAGGTGAGGCTGTGCCTCTTCTTCTGGGACAAAGGGACATTTGGGAGCACTCCATAAATTACAGAGCATGCAGTTGTGACCTACTTCAAACCAAGCAGAGGAAGCAGATTAATGCAAAATCATGGGGATAAGATTGCCGTGAACTGTTGCATTTCCTCAGACACAGAATTTAGTTCCCGCTCTAGAATCTGTGGGTCCCCTTAGAAAACTGCCATGGAAAGCAGGGAAATTGTTTGAGATGTGACTTCAGGAGCAGTCCCCACTTGACTAGACAAGTATGGCCCAGCAGCCTGATGGAGTAACTGGGAAGAAGGAGCCCCATGCTTCACCCAGTGAGACACTGTTGAGGCCCAAGGTATTGAAAAGAAAAGAAAAGGGATTCTAGAATGAGATGCCACAAAAGACATCTGGATCCTACCAACCAAAAAGTGCATGCTTGTGTAGAGAGATGCTGGGATCCTACTCCTCTCCTAGAGAGGACAGCAAGTGTGGAAGGTGGTGAGAACCAGGTGAGGGGGAAAGATCTCAGAGGAGAGGAGGCAGGTAGACAGATGTTCTTCCTTTTTCCCATCTCCCTGGCCAGAAGCTGCTAACACCTCTTTTTGCTGCCAAAATGTTGTTTTTCTCCCACTTCCATCTGCTCTAACATTCCCAAACTGCTGAAACCTGACCCCTTCTCATTCCTATCTGCCAAACCTTTCCCCAAAGACACAGCCATGTAACCCTCACTGCCCAGCTGCAGGGGCTTACACAGCTGTCAGATTCTACTATATTTCACCCACTACCCTGCAAAACATCACTGTACACCCATTCCCCTGGACAACAGCTGCAGGATAGCTGTATGTTTACAGTGATTGATGTTAAGAAATCTCAGTTTCTGAAGCAGCATGTAATAAAAACATTCCTAAAATCTTTGTTGAATTAAACATTTAAACACATTATAGTATAATGTGATCATCTTAATTCATTATGAACTTCTGACAGCAAACTAGTTGCATGCTGTTAAAGAAATCATGGGGTCTTGTCAGAATTTAAGTTCAGCTTACCACAGAGAACATGGAACCCCAGGAATTACTGTGCTTAAACAGACAAATTGTAAACAGGAGATTGAGTCGTGTATTTCCAATGGGGTCCCACAGGGATTGGTTCTTGATCCTACACTATTTAACTTTTTTTTTGTTGTTGTCAGTGATCTGGAAGAAAATAGAACAACTGATAGTCTGTGGATGACACAGACTGAGGGAATGATAAATAATGAAGAGAACAGGCCATTAATAGAATGAACAGGATTGCATGGTAAACAGGGTGCAAGCAATCAGTTTTAATAGGCTAAATGTAGACATCTGAGAACAAAGAATGTAGGCCATACTTACAGATTGGGGAACTGTAGCCACCATGATCTCTCTCTCAAAAAAACCAAAAACATCCTGCTTCCCAGGATAATGAGGAGAACATGAGCTCCCAGTGCAGTGCTGTGGCTGAAAAGGCTAATGCAATCCTTGCCTGAATTGGAATCTCTATTAGAAGCATAGGTTATTTTAGCTCTGTATTTGGCACTGGTGCAACTGCTGCTGGAATACTCTGTACGGTTCTGATGTCATTTTATGAAGAAAGTTGATAAATTGGAGAGGGTTTAGAGAAGAGCCACAAGAATGATTAAAGGATTAGAAAACATGTTTTATCATGATAGACTCAAGGTGCTCAATGTGAGATTAACAAAGAAAAAGTTTAAAGGGTGACCTAATTGTATAAGTATCTGCATGGGGAACAAATATTGAATGGACTCTTCACTCTAGCAGAGAAAGGTATAACATGAGCCAGTTGAAAATAAGACATAAATTTTTTACCATGGGAATAATTAACCCTTGGAACAATTTACCAAACGTTGTGGTGGATCCTCCCATCACTGGCAGTTTTAAAATCAAGATTGGATGTTTCTCTAAATTATATGCATGAGGAATTATTTTGGGAAATTCTATGGCCTGTGTTGTACAGGAGATAAGACTAGATGATTACAATGATTTCTTCTGGCCTTGGAATCTGTGAAAGCCTAGCTTCATGCAGCGTAGAAGGAGAAAGACAGTTTGAACTGTGGAAGCAAGGGTAAGAAGTAGAAATGGATGGGACCATGTTCATTTGGGAGGCATGTTTATCCCAAACATCACATAGGATACTAACTGTTCAAAAACTCAATCATTTCTAGGGGTTAACACTTGAACTGTGGTCCTCAAGGCAAAGAGACTGAAGGCACCGTGTTAGGGAGAAAGGGGCCCAAGAGCTCCATCCCCACCACATCTCCATGTTTCTAGAAATAAATACTTGGCCTGTTTCCAGTAAGAGCACTCCTCCTTGTTAACCCAAATGAACCAGGGACCAGCAGATGGTGTTGGGAGTGGAGGTGACAAAGTAGCCAGCCTGGAAACTGGAAACAGGGTAGTGGTAATAGGCAGCCTGGAAGTAATTGACCTGCCTGAGGAATGGAAGATCTGTTCTAGCATTCAAGTTTGGTTGTGGAAAGGCAAGGAGATGAGAGAGAGAAAGAGAGAGAGAGAGGGTTCCAGTTGGAAGGGAAATGGGAATTTCTGAAGATAAGTACTGTTAATCAGTGCAGGTTGCAGGAAGTCACTGAGGGTGGATTGATGAGGTAACTTGGTGAATGTATTCATGTAGGAAGGCTAGGTTGCACTTGATGGGATGATCTGTATTGGGGATCGGGAATGCATATGTCTAGAAGGTTGACTTGTTTTGTTCTCCCCTCACTGTTTTCAGGCTTGAAACTCACATGACACCTGAAATGTTCAGAACACCACTGCATGAAATTGCTTTGAGCATCAAACTTCTGCGACTGGGAGGGATTGGACAATTCTTGGCCAAAGCGATAGAACCACCACCTTTGGATGCAGTGATTGAAGCAGAGCACACACTCAGAGGTACTCCTGCTGTTGGGCCACAAGGTTCTTTGTTAGCAAACCAAGAGATGTGACATTTACAGCTTTGAATGGTTGAGGGTCTCAAGGTCAGTTGTAAGTAGCTTTGACATTTATATTGCTAGATAGACATTTATATTTCTAGGTTTTCTTTGGCTGGAACAACCTGATGTCTGAAGACCTCCTTTGTGGCTCTGGAATGCATTTTCTGGGTAGCAGTGAGTTTCTGAAACTGGAGCAGTGCTTAGAAGAACACAAATGTTCCTCTATTTGACTTCCTAGTTTCAGGCTTGTTTTGTTACATTTTACGAGGATCTTGTGAAGCTGGCTACTACTGTATCTTCAGCTGTGAGACTCATATATATGAGATGCGACTGAGTCCACTGCATTAAAGCATTTGGGAGACTGGTTCAAAAGAAGTCTGATCTAGGCTGATGGATTGTGTTATAATTATTTTGTACTTCTATACTGCTTGGTCACCCAGTTTTGTGAGATCCCTTTGTAACTCCTTGCAGCTTTGGATTTAACTATCTTGAGTACCATAGTCTCAAATTTTGCCACCTGACTGTTCACGCCCCTTTCCAGATCACTTATGAATATGTTGAACAGCACAGGTGGTCAATACAGATCCTTAGGTAGCCCCCACTATTTACCTCTCTCCATTGTGAAAACTGACTATATATTTCTACCCTTTCTTTCCTATCTTTTAACAAGTTATTGATCCGTGAGAGGACCTTCCTCTTATCCCATGACTGCTTAGTTTACTTAAGAGCCTTTGGTAAGGGACCTTGTCAAGGGCTTTCTGAAAGTCCAAATAGGCTATTTGGACTGGATCTCCCTTGTCTTCAGGCTTTTTGATACCCTCAAGGAATTCTGATTATTGAGGCATGATTTCCCTTTACAAAAGCTGTGTTGACTCTTCCCCAACATAATGTGTTTATCTGTGTCCAGTCGTTCTGTCCTTTCCTATAGTTTCAACTAATTTTCTTGTTACTGAAGTTAGGCTTACTGGCCTATAATTGCCAGATCGCCTCTGGAGCCCTTTTTTGAAAATTGGTGTTACAGTAGTTACTTTCCAGTAGTCTCTAAGGTGCCACAAGTACTCCTGTTCTTTTTGTGATTACAGAGGCTGATTTAAGCAAAGGTTGTATATCACAGTTAGTAGTTCTGCAATTTCATATGAGTTCCTTCAGAACACTTGGGTGAACTTCATTGTTTAAGTTCTTAAACTTCTCAATCTCTCATCCAAGGGCTAATTAAATCTTTGGTTTGACTTTGGGCTTGTCTACACTGGCAATTTACAGTGCTGCAAAAAACACCCCCCTGAGCGCAGCAAGTTTCAGTGCTGTAAAGCACCAGTGTAGCCAGTGCACCAGCACTAGTAGCCACGCTCCCAGCGCTGGTAGCTACGCCCCTCGTGGAGGTGGGTTTTTTTAGAGCGCTGGGAGCTCTCTCCCAGCACTCTGCTATGACCACACAAGCCACGTTAAAGCACTGCCATGGCATCGCTTTAGCGTTGTCAGTGTAGACTAGCCTTAGGCAACTGCCAGAACCATCTTTGCTGATCAGTTAATCGCTTGTTTCAGAGCTGGATGCCCTGGACTCTAATGATGAGTTGACACCTCTTGGGAGAATCCTTGCTAAACTCCCCATTGAACCTCGTCTGGGCAAGATGATGATAATGGGCTGCATTTTCTAGTAAGTTCCTCAGTATCAATGATGATTCTTGGCTGTCTTGCCCTGTGTTCCTGAATCTTCAGGCATCCAATAATGTCAAAAAAAAGATGCACCCAGATGGGCCGTGAATGGCACTGTGGGTGATGGCGTGGAGGGGAAGGGGAGGAAACTGAATATTCATGAGATTAGGAGACAAATAACATCACTGAGTGTAGGGAGCCAAATATTCATGAGCTAGGGAGGAACTGAATGGCACCAGTAGAGACTGAATATTTATGAAGTGGGGGAATGGGACACTGAACACTTGTAAGATCGGAGTGAACTGTGGTTGGGGAGATGTGAACAGTTAGCATTTGAGAGACGAGGTGAAAAGAACCACGGGACTGAATATTCATCAATAGAGGTATGCGGGCGTTGGTTTTAATCATGAGGGGTGGTGTTGGAGAGCCCATTTTCTGGAAGAGGGTAGTGAACAGGATTGTGAGAACAGATGGGGGAGGGGAAGAGGCATAATATTCATGAATGTGCTGTGAAATTCCAGCCACTGTCATTTGATCTAATTAATGTCTTTACCCTGGGAAGAGCTGCTGTAAAGAAGTCTCTCTAAGAATAAGTACTGAGGTAATGAGGCCCATGTCCTTAAGCAGGAAGTTTTTACTCATGTCAGTGGGCCTGTAACAGCTGTTGGCAACAAGTCTAGGAACAAACCCAGTCATAAATACTTCTATGGTTTTTGTTTCAGTGTAGGAGATGCTGTGTGTACCATCTCCGCTGCCACCTGCTTCCCTGAGCCTTTCATCAGTGAGGGTAAACGACTGGGTTACGTCCATAGGAATTTTGCGGGGAACAGGTTTTCAGATCATGTAGCCTTGCTTTCAGTCTTCCAGGCCTGGGATGACGCAAGGTATGTTGGCTTAGCACAGAACTTGATGGAAGATTAAGGGTAATATTGGGTGAGCAACTATGTGACCTGACTAGATAGCCAAATGGCTGTGTTAGAGTTTCCGTTTGTGGCACTCATTCTTCTCTTGTACAGATCTTCTTGAGTCCAAGTGAGTCTGTCTTGACTGTTTCCTTTTTAGAATGGGCGGTGAAGATGCAGAAATAAGATTCTGTGAACACAAAAGGCTCAACATGGCTACACTCAGGATGACTTGGGAAGCCAAAGTCCAGCTTAAAGATATTCTTATCAATTCTGGCTTTCCGGAAGGTAATATTCCATGGAAGTAGTCATTTCAGTATTGTCCTCTTCAATCTTTGAGAGTTGAGGGATAGGTTTCCAACCTGTTGGCTGGCTAATAGCCCAATAATGGTGAATACACAGCATATGGGCCCATGGTGACTTTGCCCCAGCACTGTTGTGCTGTTAAAACAGCTTCCACCTGAGTGTTGTTGCATGCATTCTGCCTCTCCTAGCGGAAGAGCAATTTAAGGACTTGTCTACACTGCATTAGTGCGCATATTGGGACTACGTTAATGAGCACTAGGGAACTTAGTGTGTGCCAGCAGGGTCCATGCGGACCAATCAGTGTGGAACACTCTAGTGCACACTAGAACTTACACCCCTCTAGTGTGGACTAATGCACAGTGTAAACAAGCCCTACAACTGCTTGTGAATTTAGCACTGCAGTGGTGGTAAATTCTGGAGGGCAAGGTTATGAGGAATTTGACGTTTTAAGTGGTAGTTGTCTTTTCAGATCCATCTCCATGGTTTTGCTTCTCATACTTCTCTGCCTCTTACCTCTGCCATATATGCTCCATATTGCAGTGATATTCCTTCTAGATGAGAAGAGCTAGAGACTGCCCTTCCAAAATCACTTGGCATAGCTGTTGCATTATCCGAAGGGAATTACTCAGGGCATTACCTCCCCACAGGATCTGAACACTGCCTTTCCTGCTCTGTAGTTTTCTGGGCTTGTGCTCAATCTTCACTACATAGCATGTTAGCTTAGAATTCTTTGTATTTGAGTTTTCATTTCCATTAAGCAGTGAGAATGTTACAATACATAGCAAAATCTCTCAGCTAGTCACCAATATAGGATTGAGCAAGACATGACTTAATACAGCCATGTGCAAATGGCAAGAAGTCAGATTTACTTTCAAATGGAATCTATTCAGAGAGAAGACCAAATTTAAGGAAGGTACCTATAAGTATCCAAATTAGGTTGAATTTATAGAGATGTTGTCAACTTGAAATCTAGTAAATTTTAGTGCCTTCTGCATAAAATTAATAGCAATGGCCAGGTCCCTAGTGGACTTTATGGGGTCCTTGCCTCTCACCCATTTTCAAGGTAAAAACTTTGATTGGGGTAGGGTTTGGGGCGGTTTACATTTATTTTGTTCTTGTAAGGTTGACTTTGTTTGAGGAGTATGCTTGGGTTGGGGTCTTTGGGTTAGGAGTCAATGCAGAGAGTTTCCATTCTTGTGGTGGAAGAAAAGCCCTTTTTTTTGAAGAGGAAGGTTTTGCAGTGTTTCCTAAAGATGGGACAGGTTCTAGATTTGATAATCTCTGGAAGTTTTGTTCCATGTTAAAAAGTTGATGGGAATCCAAAGTGTTGCTCTCCCTTTCATTTTCTTAATATCCAATAGTCTTTCTCCCTCTGTTCTCAAGGATAAATGCTACAATAATTCTCTTTCTGGGCTGAATGACCCAACAACCCCCAACCTGGGACTCCAGGTTTGTTGTGACAAGCAGTGACACTATTACAACATCCAACTTGACCTCTTTGGGAGGTCCTATGTCTCCAAAACAAATGAGGAAAAAAAAGATGTGATACAGCTACTCCTGGACAAGCTTTTATGTCCTTGTTCTTGAGCGTGTGGGAAGGGGAATGGCTTTAATTTGTAGTTTATTTTTCAGCTCTTTCCTCATTGAATACTAGAAAATGTGTGTTCAGTTTACTCATTACAAATACAGTTCTTTAATGTTGTTGTGATGCAGCATTAAAATGTCCTTTTCTAAGGGCAGAGGTGTCTTGAGAACCAATGCCTAAATAAATAGTTGAGTCAGTAAATGTTCAGATCAAAGATCCTGAATAACTTAGTTGCACTGCACTATGCGAGATCTGGAAAGTAGCCTGTTTTCTGTTCTGTCAACAGAGTGTTTGATGACTCAGATATTTAACAACACTGGACCAGATAACAATCTAGATGTTGTGATTTCCCTGCTTGCTTTTGGTGTATACCCTAACGTCTGCTATCACAAGGAGAAGAGGAAAATTCTTACCACTGAGGGGCGCAATGCACTTATCCACAAGTCATCCGTCAACTGTCCTTTCAGCAGCCAGGACATGAAGTATCCATCTCCTTTCTTTGTTTTTGGTGAAAAGGTAAAGAGAACCGTGAAATACCTTCTTTGATAAGGTTACAAAACTTTATGCCCATTCTTCATTTCAAAAGGAGTCTCTCTGGCACTGTTCTATTTCTTTAATGAAAATGTTAGTGCTAGTGAAACAGAGTGGATTGCAGCCCTGGAATCCTGTATTCCAAGGCTTTTCTGTTGTATGGCAAAAAAAACTGGAATTAGCCCTCTCCTCTTGCTGTTCCCTGCTCAAGGTCAGCTGATTCAGAATTCCATGTTCATTTATTTTATATTGTGCACAGTCCCCAAGTGTTCAGTGTGCTGCATACCTTTGTACTGACAAGTAACTGCTTTATAGAGTCAAGGGGCATGATGGAGGTTTAAGGAGCTGAACAGGG
The DNA here is from genome assembly GCF_002925995.2 of Terrapene triunguis. Taxonomy (NCBI): domain Eukaryota; kingdom Metazoa; phylum Chordata; order Testudines; family Emydidae; genus Terrapene; species Terrapene triunguis. Next base: position 1,563,413 of record NW_020664562.1, read on the forward strand.
GACAGCTATGGCTTGTGGCACCCATGAAGGTGAGGGCAAGTAGCTTGTGTTTTGTTACCCAGAATGCATTTGAGTCTTTTGGTGCTGGGGAGGGGATTCCATCTCCTCTTCACTCCTGCGCAAAAAGGGGAGGGAGAGAGAATTATAAATTTGGGGGGCTGCAGGCATTAATTCCTTGCTCCCGTCACTCTAGCAACCCTGGATAACAGGCTGCCTCATTGGGGAGGAGTGCAATATCTGCCACAACAGCCAGCAGTGACTGATCTCTAACCGTAACTGGGCTTGCTAACACACCATTGAAATGAATGAGGCAGTTCATAGTCAGAGCCATTGTCTGTCTGTCTGCAGAGTTGGGCAGATGTCACTGAATTGGTTTATGCCAGATCCTATTTTGAAGGTATTCTCAACAAGTACCAAGTTCAGGTTTTTGTTTATATAAACAAAAGCCCAAGTTTTTAGCACAGTTATGCAGGAATTTAAAAATCTGCAATTGTGGGACAGTTGTATAATCACCAGGAATATATGGATCACTGACTATCCAAAGAACAGATTGCAAGCTTCCCCTAGAGTGCCCTACCAAAGTGCAGCATCCCAGATCTGTTGTATGGACTATCTTTAGGGTGAGAGGAGAGTTCCATCTGATGCTGGGGCATTGTGCTGAGATTGACAAAACTTGAGGTGTTTTTGGTAAAGTGACACCTGTTCCTTAGGAACTGCATTGAGACCACAAAATTCACTTCACATGGACAAATGAACAGCTTTTAAATGGTAATGAATTTGTTTCAACCAACCAAAGCTGGATTCACAGCATCTGTCCTGATCTGACGAGCTCTGTCTCTCAATGGATTAGTAATAAATACAATCTCCCAGGGATTATCCTGTTTGTAAAAAATTCTGTTAGTTTCCATGGCCAGTGGAAGAAAGAGCCGTCTTAGTTCTTGAAATGGGAAACCATGTTCTTCTTCTACCTGCAGATCCGAACACGAGCTATCTCTGCTAAAGGAATGACTTTGGTGAGCCCGCTGCAGCTGCTTCTGTTTGCCTCAAAGAAAGTCTTATCTGATGGAGAGATCATTCTGGTGGATGACTGGTATGAACTTCCTAGTTGATCATGGATAATTGTGAGGAGAAACAGCTGGTGACATAGCTATAAGTATGTTTAGTATGGGAAATGTAGGTCAGGCCGTGCAGTAACAGATGAATTTCGTCAGAGTATTCTCGTTGGTGTGTGTAAGGATGGGGGAACAGTTTATTTTGGCAGCTCCTGTTTTTTCTGTAGATTATGTTCCTAAATTGAAAACATGAGGCACTGGCTGGATTCCACAAAAGCTGCTTTCCCTGAGATCAGATCTGAATTAGAGGCAGTGTAGAATTTGGGTCACCGCCTCATAGACAAGCAGGAGGAAAGATAGCCTCATCGTTAAGACACAGGACTGGGTCAGGAGTGCTTGCTCTGCTACTGACTTCCTGTGACCTTTGGCAAGTAATTGGGAAACAGAGGTAAAAAGACAGTCTTTACAATGAGGTTAATGCCTACCCACTTCTCAGAGTTGAAGCTTAGTTCACTAACATTTGTCAAATTTGAGATTATGGGATGGTGAGTAGTTTTTGATGATATCTTTGTGTCCGTAACAGAGCCTTGAAGAGCTCCTGTATTTTTGAGCCTGCTTTAACGTTTTGGCATCTTTTATTCCCAGAGGGTAATGGAGTAGTAACTGGTAGTACCTGAAGCGTTCCCCAGGTCCGAAGAGCAGGGACTCAAAAATGTAGCAGCTGTTCTAATTGGCTTCTGATTTCTCTCAGTGCTGGGGAATCTCTCATGTTGCCAATCATAGTTTTTCGGTTCCAGATGGCGGCATTCCCCATCGTTAGGGTGTTATCCATACTCTTAACTTTGAAGTTCTAAGTGTTTTCTGTGGTGGTTGGCACTAGACGCACTGAACACCTGCTCTGTGGAACATTGTTCTCTACAGCCTCTCTCCTGTAGGCTATGATGCTCTATATCTAGAGAGATCTTCATTTTGAAATCGTTTTTCCTGCTCTAGGATTAAATTGCGGATGTCTCATGATGCAGCTGCCTGTGTCACTGCCCTACGTGCAGCAATGGAAGCTCTTGTTGTTGAAGTAACTAAAGATCCTGAAATCATTAGCCAGCTGGACCCAGTGAATGAGCGAATGCTGAATGTGATCCGCCAAATCTCCAGGCCTTCAGCGGCTGGCATCAACCTCATGGCGGGCAACACAAGGTTAGCGCCAGTCTGTTCACGTATACAGCTGGATCCTTGGAGTAGGAAAACATTCCTGGTAACTTGGAAAGCCTAAACATTCCGAAGGCCAAAATGTGTCTGAACTCCTATGCCAGCAAAAACTCCTGTTGTGGGATTTAGTTTGGAAGCAGGCTGCCTGATGTGGATAATGAGTGTTGAAGTTTTTATATACTCATATTTTCAGTGAATCATAATGTCTGAAAATCTTCCTAAGAAACTGTGCAAGCAGTGAAGTTGCAGGTTGATGGAGGATGACAAAAGGAGAGTAAAATGATGGCTCCTGTAGTTAAGAGTTAATGAGGTTTGGTGTGATTGGCTATCCTGTGATACAGCATGTACCAAGGATCTTCTGGATTTCACAAACGAATTGAGGGGGCTGCTGTACTCATGCATGATTTTGAACTGTTTGGGAAATGCACACCATCACATACACAAAGTATACTGACTGTAATTCCTTCCCCAGGCCACGTATGTCACCCTCCCATTACTAGCAGAATTATAAAAAATGATGCATAGTAGTTTCAGGAAACTGAAATAACATAACCGTTAGGCCCTGAAGTAGAAATCTTTCAAAAACCTGGGAGAGTATGGTTAAACTATAGCAACTTGGTACGCACAGATGGTTACTCTGCAGAGAGTAACCGTTTCACTGGCCTGCAATAAACTTCACACCAGAAGACTGATCTTGGTATGAAGTGTTTGAACAAGTTAATTTCAATTTAACCCTACTGTCAAATTCAGAATATGGTACAGGTCTGTCGCATCTTATACTGGGGTTACGTTCCGCAGTCAACGCGTAAAGCAAAAATCGCATATCGTCAAAATTACATTGAGTGTAATGGCGGGCGGAATTGCCCGCACTACAGGTACAGTATTAAAATTGTTGTTTTTCTTTTTTTTGTTTTTGCCGACTGCGTAAAGCTGAAATCGCGCATGTTAAATGCGCGTAATATGTGACAGACCTGTAGTTGTAATCCAAGAGGCCATGGTACCCTGGTGTGTACATCATATGGCTTGAACATTCTGGCAGCTGTAGAGTTGATTTGGATTTGCAGTGGTGGGCATTAACTTGTCTACTGAATTTTACATACTCTGAGCATGTGTGATTTCCACCTACTCAAGGATATTTAGATTGACGTGAAGGGTATGAAATTGCAGGCAATTTGTGTTGCTCATTATACAAAACAGATTTAAGATGTAAAGATGACTTTTCCCAAATCTCTGGAGATATAGTAATGGTTGAACTGCAGGCAAGGAGAGAAATGTATTTGGTTGATAGTGTTTGACTTCTCCATTCTACCACAAATACTCTTCCTGAAGAGATCAGTGCCTCATTTCTTGAGTGCTTATCTAATCATACTGTGTGATGCTAGGATTCCCCCTTGGTCCTAATGGCTGCCTAAGAGCAGAAAACACTACTCTAACATTAGACTCATAGACTTTAAGGTCAGAAGGGACCATTATGATCATCTAGTCTGACCTCCCGCATGATGCAGGCCACAAAAGCTGACCCACCCACTCCTGGAATAATTCTCTCCCTTGACTCAGCTGTTGAAGTCCCCAAATCATGATTTAAAGACTTCAAGTCGCAGAGAATCCTCCAGCCAGCGACCCCTGCCCCATGCTGCGGAGGAAGGTGAAAAACCTCCAGGGCCTCTGCCAAACTACCCTGGAGGGAAAATTCCTTCCCGACCCCAAATATGGCGATCAGCAGAACCCCGAGCATGCGGGCAAGATTCTCCAGCCAGACCCGCATTGACCATTGATACTAATTACCAGCGATGGCACGTTATTGACCTATTGACTAGAATCACGTTATCCCATCAAACCATCCCCTCCCTAAACTTATCAAGCTTAATCTTAAAGCCAGAGAGGTCTTTCGCCCCCACCGTTTCCCTCGGAAGGCTGTTCCAGAACTTCACCCCTCTGACGGTTAGAAACCGTCGTCTAATTTCAAGCCTAAACTTCCCGACGGCCAGTTTATATCCATTTGTTCTCGTGTCCACATTAGTACTGAGCTGAAATAATTCCTCTCCCTCCCTGGTATTTATCCCTCTGATATATTTAAAGAGAGCAATCATATCCCCCCCTCAGCCTTCTTTTGCTTAGGGTAAACAAACCGAGCTCCTCGAGTCTCCTTTCATAAGACAGGTTTTCCATTCCTCGGATCATCCTAGTGGCCCTTCTCTGTACCCGTTCCAGTTTGAGTTCATCCTTTTTTAAATATGGGAGACCAGAACTGCACACAGTACTCCAAATGAGGTCTTACCAGTGCCTTGTATAACGGAAGCAGCACCTCCTTATCCCTACTAGAAATACCTCGCCTAATACATCCCAAGACCTCATTAGCTTTTTTCACGGCCACGTCACATTGCCGACTCATAGTCATCCTGTGATCAACCAGGACTCCGAGGTCCTTCTCCTCCTCCGTTACTTCCAACCGATGCGTCCCCAGCTTATAACTAAAATTCTTGTTAGTCATCCCTAAATGCATCACCTTACACTTCTCACTATTAAATTTCATCCTATTACTATTACTCCAGTTTACTAGGATATCCCGATCTTTCTCCGAATTGGCAATACCTCCCAACTTTGTGTCATCCGCAAACTTTATCAGCCCATTTCTACATTCAGTTCCAAGGTCAGTAATAAATAGATTAAATAAAATCGGACCCAAAACCGAACCTTGAGGAACTCCACTGGTCACCTCCGTCCAACCTGACAGTTCACCTTTCAGTACGACCCGCTGCAGTCTCCCCTTTAACCAGTTCTTTATCCACCTCTGGATTTTCATATCGATCCCCATCTTTTCCAATTTAACCAATAATTCCTCATGCGGTACCGTATCAAACGCTTTACTGAAATCGAGGTATATTAGATCCACCGCATTTCCTTTATCTAAAAAAATCTGTTACTTTCTCAAAGAAGGAGATCAGGTTGGTTTGGCACGATCTGCCTTTCGTAAAACCATGTTGTAATTTGTCCCAATTGCCATTGACCTCAAGGTCCTTAACTACTTTCTCCTTCAAAATTTTTTCCAAGACCTTGCATATTACAGATGTTAAACTAACAGGCCTGTAGTTACCCGGGTCACCTTTTTTTCCCCTTCTTGAAAATAGGAACCACATTAGCTATTCTCCAGTCCAACGGTACCACCCCCGAGTTTACAGATTCATTAAAAATTATCGCTAACGGGCTTGCAATTTCTCGCGCCAGTTCCTTTAATATTCTCGGATGAAGATCATCCTGTCCGCCCGATTTAGTCCTGTTAAGCTGTTCGAGTTTGGCTTCTACCTCGGATACGGTAATGTCAACCCCCCCTCCTTTATTCACCTCTGTCACGCTGCCTCTATTCCTAAGCCCTTCATTAGCCTCATTAAAGACCGATGCAAAATATTCGTTTAGATATTGTGCCATGCCTAGATTATCCTTAATCTCCACTCATAGACTCATAGACTTTAAGGTCAGAAGGGACCAATATGATCATCTAGTCTGACCTCCCGCATGATGCAGGCAACAAAAGCTGACCCACCCACTCCTGGAATAATTCTCTCCCTTGACTCAGCTGTTGAAGTCCCCAAATCATGATTTGAAGACTTCAAGTCGCAGAGAATCCTCCAGCCAGTGACCCCTGCCCCATGCTGCGGAGGAAGGCGAAAAACTCCATCTCCAGTCTTCAGCGGTCCCACTTCTTCTTTCTTTGTTTTCTTCCTATTTATATGGCTATAAAACCTCTTGCTATTGGTTTTAATTCCCCTCGCAAGGTCCAACTCTACACGGCTTTTGGCCTTTCTCACTCCATCTCTACATGCTCTGACCTCAATAAGGTAGGTTTCTTTGCTGATCCCTCCACTCTTCGTACGCTTTCTGTTTTTTCTTAATCACCCCTCTGAGACGCTCGCTCATCCAGCTCGGTCTAAATCTCCTGCCTACGAACCGTTTTCCCTTTCTCGGGATACAGGCCTCCGACAGCTCCTGCAACTTCAATTTGAAATAATCCCAGGCGCCTTCCGCCTTTAGATCCATAAATATGTTAGTCCAATCCACTTCCCTAATTAGTCGCCTTAATTTATTAAAGTTAGCCCTTTTGAAATCGTAAACCCTAGTCTCTGATTTAATTCTGTTAATCCTTCCATTTAGTTTAAACCGAATTAGCTCAGATTCAGATTTAGTCAGATTCAGTGTGGGCAAAGCACACATCAGGGTTGGGATTTCTCTTGTAGAGTATGGGTGCTGAAGCTCCTCATCCAGTCTGTATAAAGAATGATAGAAATCAAAAGTTCTCCAGGCTCATAAACCACTATAAACTGTACCTGTGTTGCTCAGCACAGCAAACCATTAGACAGCAAGAACCACTTTTGCAGTTTTTACAAAAATATCTGAAAATAGTTGGTCTCAGTCCACACGAGTCTCACCACTTCTCATAATACAATATCTATTTGTGCTTTTCCATATCACTGGTAAACATGGCTGTGTATGGGGAAAGGGAGCTGTAGAGCTCTGTGATGTATACACATGAAAGTTCTAACAAAGAATCTTTTCTCTGCTTCAGTATCAGTCCTAGTACAGCTGCTGAAGGGCTGCATGGGGGGGAGGAGGAAGTTCCTGTTTCAGTATCCTTTCTGCTTTAAGGAACAGGCTGACTCTCTTTCCCCTCCACCCCACCCCTTCCCTAACTATGTCAAGCACATCCTATTTCCAGTCCGCTCTTCCTTCTCCTGCAGGCTGTTTCCCATTATTTTCTCAAATGCTGGGTGAATTTACAGGGCTAAATGTTAATGACTTCAGAGACTTTAATGTTCGTTATTCTGCTGTTATATAAGCAGAACAGAAACTGTGCTTTCTGTGTATCATTGGACCATTGTTAGCAGTAGCCTCAAACGGAAACGGCTGAACCACTTTGGTTGAAATTCAGCCTGAGGCAAGTGGCTGGCATGGAAAACTTCAGCCCCATAATGGGACTTTGGCAAAGTTATAAACAATTGAAAACAGTCTTATAGTAGGACATGTCAGGCAGCCCTGCCTCTAATAACCTGTTTCATTCCTTATTTCTGATGTAAATAATTTAATAAAAGTGGGGGAGACTCCACTGTATGGAGTATAGGTAACTGATCAAAATGAGGGACCAACTTCTATTTTTTCTTAAACATACCTACGAGGGGCAAAATAGAGAGCCCAGCACTTCCCACATAAGCTGAAAACTGCCACCCCTACCTATGAGTGGTTATTTTTGACAAAGTCCACATCAGTGGACAATTTTATCTCCGCTTTAGAATTTTTTCAGAATGGGTGTGGTCCTGGACCAGATGAGATCACTCCGGGCTGCTCTTTAATGAAGCTTTACAGGGAGCAAATGTCTAAGTTGGGTGTGGGATTTGAGCATACTGCTCTGCTGCATAAGAGAAGTGGGAGTTTTTATGTTTTTGGAACTCTCCACTCTGATTGTGATGAAAATATTGAATCCTATAAAGTTGTGGGTGTTAAATTAATTTTTTCTTAAAACTTTTCTTTCCTAGGTTTGGAGATGGTCCTCGTCCACCCAAAATGGCTCGATATGACAATGGAGGTGGATTCAGAGGACGGGGAGTTAACCAGCGTGGCTCTGGCTATAGAGGTGGAGGCTATGGTGGTGGAGGCTATAACTCGTACCAAGGTGGCTCTGGAGGAAGAGGATACCAAGGTGGTTCTGGGGGAGGTTATAGAGGTGGGGGGGGATATAGAGGGTCTGGGGGAGGGTATCGAGGCTCGGGTGGGGGATATAGAGGGTACCAAGGTGGTGGAAATAGAGGTAATTATGGAGGTGGGTATGGGGGCCAAGGAAGGGGGCGTGGTGGTTATTGAAATCCATTGAAGTCTTGTACTCTACAAAAATGTGCATGTTTCCTTCTGGAATTTCTTTGTTACTAATACAGAAGTCTGTTTGTCATTCTACTTGTTCACAGTAGCTTGAAACGAATTGTTTAGGACTACTGGTGATATTATGTAAAATAGAGTCCTTACTACAGAGTACCACAGTCTGTATACTTTGTTCTTAATAAAGTGTTCTGTTCACAAGACGTAACATGTTTTGTCTCTGTATGATGTTTGGATTCTGGACTTGAGCATGGCTGTTTCCTTTTAGGTTTAGCATTTGTCTATAGGAGGTATGAGAAATTTGGGAGAAACGTCTCTTTATTGTCTCCAGGGTGTAAAAGAGCATGTGGGACAGATAGCAACAATTCTTCAGAATTGCAAGGGTTACTAGTCGTTGCTGCTTCAGACCATGATTGCACTGAATGGACAGAAGAAGAGGTTTGAAATCCTAGGACTTTGTTAGCCAATACGTAGTGAGGTGTAGAATACACTACATTAATAGATATTATGAACACAATATTAATATAATGAACACATAATATATATGTGTTGGGAAGCTACATTAAGTATTGTGCTCTCCCCACAATTCTGTTCACCCATGTCAAATATCCTACTACATTTGTCAAAGCTGAAATCGGCTTTACAATTAGAAAAATAGGAAACATGGCAAAGCAAAGATGCATGAATGCTTTGTATCAAGTTCAGTTAGGATTTACTTTCATGGCTCATCAACACATGGAGTGTAATATTCAAAACAAAATATGGGAAAGTACAGGGAGATACCAAGGACAAAGCTGGCACAAACTAGTGGGTTAAACTTTAAAGTGATATGTAAAGAGTTGTAACTTGTAAAATCATTATTACTAGCTGAAATGCATATCTTTGAAGCATATAGCTGCAAGCATTTGCTTCCCAGGAAGGTATGCATGTCTCCTTTTATTGTACTGCTTTGTCTTTAGACCATATATTTAGCTAAATTGGATTATTTGGTCTTGAACACTTTTAAGAATGATCCTTGAGTGTAGTCAAACAATTGGCTACACCTTTTAGTTGATAACTTGAACAGCTGATGTGAGGGGAATCTCTTCCTTTGCTTTAGAATGCACTGTGCAAATAGGCCCTGCTGCAGTGCCAGATGACACTGTCCCCTTTTACTGCAGATTTACAGCAATTTAGGTTGTCCACTGGTTGGCTACTAGTATGTGCTGCCTTGCTCTATAGAGAACTGTGCCTAGTGAGGTAATAACATGGGCTAGGTTTCTCTGGCTCAGATACAGGAACCTCCAAGGGAAGTGTTTGAGGTTGATGTAGAGATGTTTGCCGACTCTGAAATTAACTCGGAAGTATGAAAAACCCCATTAATCTAAACAGATATTAACTTACAATGTTGACAGGTAAGCAGTGAAATAACTTGTATGATGAGAGAGGATTTCTGTTATCTGCCCATTCTACTAGGAGTGGCAGCATTTTGGCACCATGAGTAAGGACAAAGGACCTGAGAGTCCAGTATGTATCTGACCTGCTGCAAGGGGGAGCCAAACTAACTCGGAGGGGCAAGCACAGGGAATCCAGCAGAACTCCTAGGTGTGTTTGGAAGCTAATAAATAGAGCCAAGGCCAGAGAATGTGATATATCATGCTTGTAATCAGGTGCTGTCTCAGATGAAGAACTATGGACAGAACTTGAGTGTTACAACCTTCCCCTTGCCCCCACCACCCCTGATTTTAGGGGTCTAATTCTAAAAGAAACACCCCCTCCCATAAGCCACAAAAATCATTAGACAGCAGTACAGTTCAGTAATTACCAACCTGGGCTGGATGTAAACTGGTAATGTATTGCTTAAAGACTTTATTCCATTACCAACTATATGAGCTATACACTCCTATTTTTTCCTCTAGTTTACTGTATGGTGCTCCTTTTTCTCCCTATTTTTGATTTCCTTAATCTTAGTATAAGGTGTAATATAGCCTATTGTACTAAATTATTGCACATGTACGCTGAAACAAATATGCAGAAAACTGTATTTTATAATTAGATGTGTATATAAAACAAAACAACTTTAAACTAAAACAGATATATATATATATATATATATATTTTGCACAACTTCTATCCTCTCAGCTACTGAGCTTGTTAAGTGATATATGAATACTGCTAAGAATTCCCTCAAGGTTTCTCTTATTAATAGTATTGGGAAGTTCTTACTCCTGTTTTAGCAAGGTGGGAGAAGGCAGTGGGCTGATCTCTTGTGAACCACCATTGATGCTGTAACCTATTGTGGACTCAAATTACAGGCAATGAAAACTAAATTTAAATTAGTTGTCTTACACTGAGAAAATATAAATGTATATAATGGGGAAAATCCTATATAGTACAGCTTTCTGCAGCCCTGTGTCTCCCACAATTCTGCTACTTATAGGCTATTCCCCCACTCCTATCTGCTGGTTTCAGAGGCAATTAAAAGCTGTATCATAGCCTGTGCTAGACACATTCCCTTTCTTGACCTGAGGGCAAGATATTGCTTCCACCCAGCAATCAGTCATGGTTCTCTCTGCTCCTAACGTTGCCTCTTATATTTTTTTTCATTTTGGGGCATTAATAAGTAGCCTTCTTTGTTCTCTCCTCCTCTTGGACCACGTATTTAGAAGCAGGTGGCTGAAGCCACACAGAGTCTCCACTGCAGTGCCTCTCTGCTGAGCTCTTCTTCCTCCTTTCAGGGATAGCAGAGCAGCTGCACAAGCACCGCGGTGGCTAAGCCTAAAAGACTCTTCAGAGAGCAAATTATGCCCTGCCTGTTCTCAGCCACCTGACCATAGTGTGGCTAGGCACAGAGTTTGGAGTTGGACAGGCATGCTGAGACTCCTATCCTTTCAAGCAGCTGTGATTTCATTCCAGAAATGCCCAACTGGCCAGAAAGAGCTGAACAGGGAGACCTAAGGATGCGGATTTCATTCAGCTGGCCCAGGGGCTAAGTCCTGAACTTTGAAACCACGTTCAAAAAAGTGGAATCCACAGTCCAGATCCAACCTAAGCAGGGCCCTCTAAGGTAAGATACCTCCCTTCCAAATTTTCTCCTTAGACAGTGATTCCACTGCACTCACCTTTTGAAGAAATAATCGGGGAGGAATGGGTGTCTCTTGAAAAGGGTAAACACACTAACAGGAGGTTCTGATTCTTTGGCGCTTTCCGCTTGTAGAATGCTCTCTGATGTACTTAAGGTTGATGCTGCTATAGCACCTCTACCAAAAGATATGATTATTCCAACTGAATGGGACTTCTTCCCCAAGGATCCAGTGGACAGCAAGGTGGAAGGCCATCCTTAGCAGGGATTCTGATGCCTCCTCAGAGCATCTCTGGCAGCCACAGGCTTTGCTTGAGTCACAATGTCATAGCTAAAGGACTTTAAAGCCCTTAAGGGCAGAGACCAACTGGACTTTATACTCAAGAAAATCTCCCAAACAGCATTGGTAGCAGATGCTTCAATGGATGCTATAAGATTTTTCTGCCCGTACCATGGCATCCAGCTCAGCAGCCAAGAGACGCATGGCTTCATCCCTGTAAGGTAGATACTCACTCCAAACAAATTCTGTGCTCCTCTGAATTCACAGGACCTCCCCTGGGAGAAAAATTAAACAAAAGTCAGTCCCTGCCCTCTCCAATTAGTGCTCAAAGAACAGACTACAAAGCTACTATCAGACACACTCCTTTTTTCCCACCTTCCTCCCATAGGTTCCAGAGGAATGATAACACATGTTAAGAGAGAACCTTGGAACTGAGAAGTGATCAGAAAATCTAAGGGTGGCTTCCATGACCTCCATGAGTTCATTATGACAATGAATGAGTGTGCCTCCACCTAGACCTCAGTTTAGAGGCAGAAATTCTCAATTTCCAGATGAATATCTTGCTTTTACCACACAAGTAGATGTGAGAGAGGGTGCACCAGGGATACTTCCTCATGCTAAGGACCCTGCCCCCTCACTTCTTCATCCAGTCTCCCATAACCAGTGACCCCACAAAGCGTTAGCAGGTCTGAAATGAGATTTCCCATCTGGACATAGGAGTGATGGACATTCCCCCAGAAGAACACTTCTCAAGGTTTTACTCCTCCTCCTTCATTGTTCAGAAGTGCACTGGAGGAGTCAGGGCCATACTCAACCTCTTCAAAAAGAGATGAAGAAAATTCTGGATGGAGTCCCTAGCTTTGATAGTGACATCCCTGTCTCAAGGCTACTTCCTAACCTCAGTGGATTTAGCAGACTCAACCTCCACATTCCACCACAGGCTTTTAAGATTTGCTTAATGGCACAGATCACTACCAGTACGGAACACTGCCATTTGGTCTCTTGGTCCCCAGGGATTTATGAAGATGCTGGCAGTGATCATGGGCAGACTCAGATCCCAGAGTATTCACCTGTATCCCTTTCTGGACGAGCCCTATCCCACAGCATGTAGTACCACGATCCAGACTTTGAATCTTCTGCAAGCACACGGGTTTGTGATAAACACAAAGAAAAGTTCCTGGATTCTGTTGACAAGGATTATTCATCTGGATGTGGAGAAACACGTTAGCGACACTGGTCTGTCAACCATCACTCAACAGATTCCAGAAGATTCAGGATCTGATATCCATGATGGACCAGTGCATGAGCCCAACCATAGCTGTGCGGATTCAGCTACTGAGCTTCCCGGTCTCATGCACCGGAATCTCCCCAGGGCAAGGTCACACATCAGGTGCCTCCATGGCCTTTCTTCTGAAAGTATGAGACCAATCCCCAGAGCGCATACAAAATCAGGTACTAGTCCGAAACCAGATTTCCTCCCTGAGATGGGCAGTCCCGGACAAGTTCCACAGAGCAGTCTCCATATGCCTTCCAGACACTCAGGTTCTTACCAATGCCAGCCTAGCAGATGGGGAGTACATATGGAGCCCAGGGAAAGGAATCATAGCATTAATTTCTTGGAGCTCAGTGGGTCAAACCAGCTGTTCTGAGATTCCAGAGCCACGTGGAAGGCAACTACATCATGGTGAGTCAGACAGAATGACAATAGTTGTTTATGTATGCAACCAAGGAGGGAGAAGCAGCGTTGCTCTACATGTAGAAGTGATGGAGATAAAAGTGTGGGCAGAAAAGATTCTCTGTTACATAAAAATAATCCACAGAAAAGAGGAACTGAACCAAAAGGCAAACTAGCTCAGCCATTACAATCTCAACAACCCAGAATTATCTTCAATCTGATCACACAGATGTTCGGTTCCCTTCAGCTGACCGGCTTGCCAATCACAAGAATGCAAAGTGGCCGAAATACTTCACGAGGGAAGCAGATCCAAGTCTATGGGAACAGATGCTCTGTCAAACGGATGGCCTGAAGGCTGACTATGCACGTTCTCGCCCTTCTTTCTCATAGGGAAAATGAGCCAAAAGATGCGGCGAGAAAAAGCAAGGGTGATGTTAACTCTACACTGGGCATAGAGACCCTGGTTCTCTGACATGATAGATCTAAAGCTGAAACCACCATTGCAGCTACTGGTGAACTCAGACATCCTTTATCAAGGACCATTTCTCCATCTGGATGCAGCTCACCTTTATGTGACAACCTGGCTGTTAAAAGGGATGTTAGCGCCACACGTGGCATATCTTCCAAAGTGATGGGGATTCTGCTGTCTTCTATGAGGGGTTCCACACTAAAATCCTATTTCTCCAGCTGGACCAAATTCAGCAGTTGGTGTCAAGAGCACAGAGTAAAAGATCGTGGGACTCCAGTTAATTTGGAATTTCTTCAGAAAGGAGAGGATAAGAGTTCATGCCAAGCACCGCAGCTTGCTAGGTGTCAGCCCTTCATAGTGTACTGGTTTACACTATCCTCTGGCTCCCTGGCCAATAAGCCTCAGGTATCCAGGTTCCTCATAGTATTTTCACTGGCCAGATCAGCCGTCAAACTGATTTTCCTGAAGTGGGGCCTAGCACTGGTGTTGAAAGCCCTAACCATCCATCCCTTTTGAGCCTTGGACATAGCTGTATCACTATGTCACCTCTCCATCAAAACCTGTTTTCTAGTTGCCATCACAACCACCAGATATGGCTGCTAGTTCTGGAACTCATCTATGCATGAACCTTATTATGTAACCCATGATGGTAAGGGTGGTGCTAAGAATTTCAAAAACGTTCTTGCATAAGGAGAATTTGCCTTTCCATGTCTCATAGGAGACTGTCCTCCCTTCATCCTGTCCAAAGCCACAGCCACTGACTGGGAAGCTATGGCACACCTTGTATGTCAGATGAGCACTAAAGATTTATATCAAGTGTACAGAATCCATAAGGAGACCAGGCTCTCTGTTGGCTTCTTTTCACCCAGTATGCTAGGGCCTTAGGGTATCCAAGCTATCCCTGGTCAGATAGATCAGACTATGTATTGTGCAGACATACAAGGCATATGTGTGCTGGTCCAGAAGGAATTGAGGCCTATTCCACAAGACCCTATGCAACCTCTTGGGCCAAAAGAGCATGTGCTTCCACCACAGGGGTCTGCAGAATAGCGACATGGAGAAGGGCTAACATTTATTAGACACTATAGAGAATCTTCTGAAGAGGCTTCCTTTGGCAAGAGGGTGCTACAGACTGTAATCCAGTAATAACCTTGCTTTTTGAGCAATCCTGAAAATGTTTTTCCTTTTCTTCATTTGTTCTCTTACCCCTCCTTACTCCTGTCCACTGCTTGCTTTTTCCTATAGGTAGTAGAATTGTGGGAGATGCTGGGCTGCAGAATGGAAAATTTCCTACCTGATCATTTTGTCTGCTAGCAGCATCTCCAACGATTCTACCCCCCTCGGATGGCTTGTCAGCTGAGGGTGAACATCTTATTTGGATAGTTACCTTCCAAGCAAGGACTTACTGTACATAGTTATTTGGTTGGCATTGGAATTATTGTTACTAATTATTTTCTACAAGTTTTGACACAGCTTTTGAATGAATCATCTGGCAGTAGACTGGAGAAGGGGGTGTAGCTAGCGCAGCTTTTAAATGCCTCTGCAAACTGCAGCCAGGAGGGAAATAGCCCATATGTAGCAGAATTGTGGAAGAGACTGCTAGCAGAAAGAAAATTACCAGGTAAGAGATTTTCCATTATCTACATTTTCTCGTGCAGCTCTACTGATAGTAACCACAATAGAAGGGTCACTGTGCATAAGTTAGCACTGGCATTTTAGTCAGAGTTGTCTAATCCTACTCAGAGTAGGTCTGGATAATGACTATGTAAGGGTGTTCTACATTAGTGCTCAACTGTTATTGCCAGTGCAGTTCTACCAGTGGTAGTAACAGTGGAGAAACTAAGGATCAAACTACTGTAGACATTAGGCTGTTGTTCAGTGTTATAAAATGACCTTTCCTAGCCTGCTGAGAGGAAAAATATCTGTTCCCAGTTTAAACTATTAAGTCAAAGGACACACACTGTAACCCAGGACTGAAGGTGTGTGTTAGAGTTAGATGCTCTAAAAGTTAACAAAGCACAAAGGGCAACTCTAGTCATTTTCCATAACATTAATTCAAAGAAGCATTTAAGACTAACAGTCTTCAACTTGGAGTACTGTTGCTTTAATCAAACAATTTTTATATACCAAAACATACATCAAATGCATGTTTAACTATTAACTATGCTGAGACCCTTGATATCATCTAGTGTGTTACTACTCATCTCTAGGCTCAATTCATGCATTAGTTTGGAAAGCATATCTTCCTCTGCATCTCCCGATGCAGTAAATTCCAGTATCCCTCCTGTAGTAGAGAGTTGGTCCATAGGCTGAAGGATGGTCACTCCATAACCATTGTTACTATAAATGTGATTATTTTTCATCTTCAGTTTAGGGACAGGAACAACCTGTTAAAGATTCAAAACAAACTAGTTTTGAAGGGTGCATTGTGCTCTTACACACTTAAACATGGCATAAAAGAATGCTTGCACTGTTCACATTCAAAAGAAACTCACTTTCCTTTATAGTTCTAAGTATTCCTCTCAAAATGACAATGCCTTATCTCAGATTTTTAGATTCTCTCATAACTGTTAAAAGGAGCAACCTAATTCAAATCTGAAAAGACTTAGCAAATACATTTTAACTTTTAAAACTACTGATTTTAGTACTAAGACTACAGTTTCAATTTATTGAAATTTGATCTAACATCCTTTGAAGCTTCCCACTTTCTACTGTTACTATATTTAAGCAAGTATCTTTCACAAAGTATAGTATAACTAGTAGCGTGCAATCCATTCACCATAGCCAGCTCTGCTGCCCTAGCAGCAGTTCACAATGGGACTGAAATTGTCAATCTTCCATTTTCTGACTGAAATCCTAATACAGGTCTGTAGCATCTTATGCTGGGGTTACGTTCCGCAGTCAGCGTGTGAAGCGAAAATCGCATATAGTCAAAATGACCCTTGAAAATCCCTTAAATCACCCATAAAGTACAGTTGTGTATACCACTCTGTACAGTACTATGTATCATACACAGCAATGTACAGTACAGTATATAAAGACTACCTATGCAAAATATAATTTTACAGTATTTTTAATAACATAACAGATGGAAGAACGAAAGAATAAAAAATGAAAGCAGTACAGTACTGTAAACCTGAACAGTCACCGGTCATCCTGTATATTCTTGCTAGTCTTGTACTGTACACACTCCAATGATTAGTCTTCCTCTTCCCCTGACAACACGATCATTGAATCGCCAGGCTTGGGTGACGGAGAGCGAGTCGTAGACGAAGTGGTTGGCTCTGGTTCAGCTCGAGAAGTTGATTGTGTAGGCTCTGCTGCTGGTTGTTTTTTCTTTAAAAACATGGTGATTGGCAACTGTCACTGTTGTCTCTTGAGCTCCTCAAACATTTCTTGGTACGGTCTCAAATCATCCGTAATACAACGTGTGATTTTGAGGCTTCGTTCCATAGAAGGATCATATTCAGAAATTAAATCATTCAAGTGTTTCGCTGGTTGGAACACTTCAGAAAATTTATGAAGATTCCAACTTCCTGGCTCTTCCTGTTCGTCGTCATCTTCTGTAGACGATTTTATCAGTTCCTCTAACTCTTAGTTAGTCAGTGTTTCTCTATGGCCCTCAATTAATTCCTCAATTTCTTCCTCGAGGATGTCGATGAAGCCATCACCACTCACTTGCCTGGCCACCTGAACAATGAGTTTCACTTCTTTGTCAATGGTCGGGAAACCCTTAAAATCATTCACGCAGTCCCATAGGTTTCGCCAACATGCATTGACTGTTTCAGGCTTGATTGCATCCATTGCCTGTTCAATATAAGTGATGCAATCCGCAATGTTGAAGGACTTCCAACACTCCATCACATTAACATTGGGATCATCATCCATAGCGGTAAGGATCTGTGAGAATGTAAGCCTCGTGTACGTGGCCTTGAAACAGCTAATGACGCCTTGGTTGAGAGGTTGGAGGATGGAGGTGGTATTGGGGGGGAGAAAGACGACTTCAACGTCGTTATGCGCAAACCGGAGTGCCTCAGGGTGGCCAGGAGCATTGTCTACGATCAGCAACACTTTAAAGTCAAGTCCTTTCTCTTCAAGATACTGGTTGACCTCCAGAATGAAACACTTGTGGAACCAATCCAGAAATAATGCTGCCGTCACCCAAGCCTTTTTATTTGATTGCCAGAACACAGGCAGGAGATTTTTGTTCTTGCCTTTTAGGGCATGGGGATTTATTTATTTTTATATGGAGATATACCTATCTCATAGAACTGGAAGGGACCCTGAAAGGTCATAGAGTCCAGCCCCCTGCCTTCACTAGCAGGACCAATACTGATTGCCCCAGATCCCTAAGTGGCCCCCTCAAGGATTGAACTCACAACCCTGGGTTTAGCAGGCCAATGCTCAAACCACTGAGCTATCCCTCCCATTTGCAGCCCTGTAGAGCAAGCCCGGCTTTATTAAATGCCCAGTCGCATTGCCACAAAGCAACACGGTCTTTAGCTGCTTTGAAGCCAGGGGCTTGTCTTTCTGATTTCGAAATGTAAGTGCGGGTGGGCATTTTTTTCCAGACGAGCCCAGTCTCGTCAGCATTAAAAACTTGTTCTGGAAGATAGCCCCTTTCCTCTATGATTTTCTTTAATTGTTCGGGGTAGGCTTTTGCAGCCTCCTCATTGGCAGATGCAGCTTCACCAGTAGTCTGCACGTTTTTGAGGTTGAAGCGGTTCCTAAAACCGTTAAGCCAACCTTGGCTGGCTTTGAATTCCTTCTTATCAGAAGGCTGTCCCTTTTCGGTGGGAGGTTTGAACAGCGCATAGATGCTAAGAGCCTTTTCTCGCAACATGTTGCCATTGATAGGCACACGTTTACGGTTCATGTCTTCCAGCCATAAGTTTAATGCCTTTTCAGTCTTCTCTAAAGTCTTATCACGCACTTGGCTTGTCACCTTAGCAGTTACTGGAGCACTTGATGCCACGGCTTGACAAATTTCTCTCTCTCGAATCTTGATGGCACAGATGCTAGATTTGCGCCACGTTGGCGATGGACATACCGTCTAAGTCAACACAGCCAGTTTTTCCTCCAGCGTTGGAACAGATCGCTGTTTCTTCGGTTGAGCACCAGATGAAGTAGGTGGCTTGCGTTTAGGGGCCATGTTATACGAAAAATATGTACTGTATCTTTAAACAGTACAAGTACAGTAGAATCTCACTCAGCGCGGCGAGATGCGCACAGTATGAGAGGCACAGGGGGACTGAGTACTGCAGTGGGAACAGCAGATTTGCTTCTCCCATCTCACACTCACTCCGGGGCATACGCACTATTTAAACTTTTTTTGGCCAACCCTCCAGGGTTATTATAGGGGAGAACCTTATCACAGGCCTAAAGACATGCTGTTGCTGTCAAGTCCCAAAGCAAAAAATATTTTAGTGGGAACAGCAAATTCACGTCTCATGCTGGTGGAATCGCCCGCACTTCCCCCCCCCCCCCCCGACCGCGTAAAGCTGAAATCGCGCATGTTAAATGCACGTAAGATGCGACAGACCTGTACTGCTCAGCAGTTTGATAGCACAGCTACACAAGACACATGACCTATTCCATGTCCAACTCACTATTTAGTACAGATACTTACAAAAGAACACTGTGAAAAACTGTTTTGCTGAGAATTTAAATGTCAGGAAATTGATTTATTCCTTATGTATGTATTTTTACTCCTACAGCAAAACCCATATTGTAATTGTCTCAATGATTACCAGATCAGTCTCCATCCCTTTATAAATTAATGGAGATATCCTATCTCCTAGAACTGGAAGGGACCTTGAAAGATCATCGAGTCCAG
The DNA here is from genome assembly GCF_002925995.2 of Terrapene triunguis. Taxonomy (NCBI): domain Eukaryota; kingdom Metazoa; phylum Chordata; order Testudines; family Emydidae; genus Terrapene; species Terrapene triunguis. Next base: position 1,582,854 of record NW_020664562.1, read on the forward strand.
CCCCCTGCCTTCACTAGCAGGACCAACTAGCCATCTCTTGATGGCTTCAAATCAAGATTGGAGGCCTTTATGGAAAATATGCTTTAGTTCAGTCAAAAAAATTGTAGGGTTTCACACATAAGTAACTTGGTGAAACACAAAAGCCTGTGATCTACAAGTAGTCAGAGTAGATGGGACCATTAGTTTCTAAGTCAAACTATGAAAACAAGCTGTATTGGCTCATGGGCAAAATGCTATTACATGTACAATTGATGAGCACTGCCTTCTTGTGCAGATCATCTATAGTTTTTTTTGTTTGTTTGTTTTTTGTTAACTATGTGCTAACAGGCTAATCTAAGTCTTACAGATGGGAACTAAAATGTGACAGAAGTTGACTAAGAGGACCTACAAAAAAAAAATCATGAACTCAGGGTAAATTCTTAACTGTTGAGTAGAGCAAGTGAGATCATGTGTAACAACCAGTCGAAGCAGCAATAAAGAGAAACTTCTTCACACCAAGGCCTTCGCTTCAGTGGAAAAAAAGGTATATTGCTAATTCAAGTTAGCTAACCTGAGGTACAATTCTAATGCAGGGCTTGTCTGCACTGCAGTGAACTTGAGTGTGATGGTGCTTAAGTTGAGTTGTCTGGCCCATTAAGAGGTATAAGCTCAATTGAGCTCAACTCATTAGTTGCTCTCACTACCTTTCTGGAGAGTTAATGAATGCAAACTCCACGCAAATGGCAACTTCTACTGATTTCCCACAATTCCTTTGTGTGCCCAGAAAGGAAAGACATGTTCTCCCACAATTCACTGGGAAAGTCATGGAGCAGCTCATGTTACTGCAGCACAAAGAACCACAGAATATGACCTCAGAAATCTTAAGTGCCACACGAGTGAGTGCCGTGCTAGTGTGAACACAGCAGCTTGAGTGTTTTGCAATGTGGCCACTCACTCAAGCTAGGCTAACTCAAGAAGTAACTTGAGTGTAGATAACTCAAATTAATTTTGCAGTGTGTAGTTTTCACATGAGTAAGGCTGCGATTTTGTCATGGAGGTCGCGGAAGTCACGGATTCCATGACTTCCCAAGACCTCTGTGACTTCAGCCTGCAGCGGCTGGGAGCTGCAGGGTACCCTCATGGGCGGCAGAGGGACCCTGGAACTCTGAACAGTCCCCACAACTGCCCAGTGACTTCCAATTTTGTCGTGGATATTTTTAGGGTTTCCGTGAATTTTTCTTTATTGCCTGTGACCTGTCCGTGACTTTTACTAAAAATATTCATGACAAAATCTTAGCCTTACATATGAGGTAGCAGATTAAGTTAAAAACTATAGTGGATCTTGGGACTGCCTCTCTTTCCCCTTAAAAAACACCCCTTCTGTGCTGCCTCAAAAGAAGCCCATGCAGCAGGGACACTCCACCAATCCCCCACAAGAAGCCTGGGCACAGGGACCCCTTCCAAGACAGCCCTTCCAACCACCACCTCCACCGCCCAGCATACCAGCCTCTCACTTTCCTAGGTACCAAATGCTCTTACTCAGTGTTCGCTCTCAGTGCCCTGATGCATAGCACTTCAGTAACTGCTGTACATTTGGTGTCTAAAAAGTTGAGAAGTGTGCTGGGACACTAGAGGTTACCTGATAGGATTCATGAAATTCCACAGTAATGGTTGGTAGCCAAGGACTTAGCCACTGGATTCTTGAATTAGAAATTTTAACTAAAGAAATGCAATTTTTACAATAAACATGATGTTCCTCATTTCTTTAGCTTCCACTAACTTCTGCATTTGCAACAGTACAGCTATTACTTTATAGAAGTGTCAGTTACAATTGCTAGGAGAACACAGCACAGTTAGTTACCTTAATGTTAATTCCACCTAGGGCACCCTGTGAACTCTCACTGGTTTTGAAGTTATTGCAGTGGTGAATTTTGTTACCCTCCAAAATGGCTGTGCTTCCTGGGTGAAGCTCAACACCAGCACCCTGTAGGTTAAAACAAAAAAATTTAAATCCTGAAAGTAAGGATTGCCACAGGAAAAGCATTCAGAGTACAGTCAAGTATGTAAAAAGTGGTTCTGCAATTTCGTATGAATATAAGATGTCAAAATTGGTCCACTGCAATTTATTATAGTGAGGAATGGAAACCCATAAAACTATGCAATTATGGGACCTTGCAACTCCTGCTCACACTGGAATGAAGGGTGGAGTGGAATCACTATTCATTGCTTAGCATTTATTACTTTAAAATTACATCTTCAGGGGTATATTTTAGTCACTACATCAGTGTTTTACATGTAAAAAGTACCAAGCATGAAAATATTGCTTAATAATTCTCAGTTTGGTTTTTAATAAGTAGGAAAGCAACTCCCAGCTAACACTTAATTCCATAGGTGAGGATAGCACTCTACCCTAGTAACACCACAAATAAAAACAAGGCTACTGCCCTGAAGAGTTTAAACAAATTTGCTACAGAAAATTGGAAGTTAACTGAAAATTACATGTAAGTTTTCAAAACAGAATTTGAACTTGAGGTATTTCCACTTGCAATTCAACAACAGTATTTGTCCTGTGTTTTTTTTTTTAACATTTTATACTTGCTTGTATATTAAATTTATTTTTTGATATTTATGCACTCACCTGAGCTCCAGTAATCTCACTGTTTGTAATAGTCAGAGAAGCTCCAGTAAGCACACAGACTCCAGTTCCTTCACATTTCAATATACAGTTTACAAAAGTCATATGACCAGATTCAACCACCACAATACCATCAACAGTCCCCTGTTGTACTAAAGTGAGGTGCATTAGTTTCACATTTTGGGCTTTGGATACCACAAAACTCTCATGAGTAGGCTCTGAAACGATCACAATTTCTTGAGGCTTTCCAGCTCCTAGTTGAAAGAAGAAAAGCACTGTAAACATTTATTTCCACACTATACGTAAAGCAGCTAATACCTTTTTGCTGTTTGATTAACTGTTACAACATTTGGGTTAAAATGAGTATTTCTCAGTGAGGTGTTTTGGGTTTTTTTTAAGTATCAAATTAATTACAACGAATGACTTGCCTATAAAAAACGGTTACCTACCTTTCATAATTGATGTTCTTAGAGATGTGTTGCTCATGTCCATTCCAAGTAGGTGTGTGCGCGCTGCGTGCACGATTCATCTAACCATGGGGTTAGCAAATACTGACCGCCCCACTGCACCCGGGTGGAAAGAGGAAGTAAGAGCCAGATGCACCTTGATCAATGAGACTGCCAGCCCCTGCTGCTTTAAGTAGAGTACCTAGCCCAGTATAAAGGGGATTGAAGACTGCGGGGGAGGGGTGCCCTTCTGCGAGGACCAAATAGAGAACCTTTTCTGCTTGACCAGATAAGTGGCATGAGTGGAGGGCTTTCTACTGCCAAGGAGAATCTCCCTAAGTGAATTGGAGCATTGGAGCTCTAACGAGTTTAGCCATGAAATTTCCATGCTGTGAGGTGGAGGTTGGGGTGCTGGAGGTGGCCATGGTCCTGCATGATGAGGTCCGGAATCGTGGGCAAGGCCATGGGCATGTCCACCAAGAGGTGTAACAGAGTGGAGAACCAGTGTTGGGGTCATGCTGGCTCTGAGAATCAACAATGCCTTGTCCTGCTGGATCTTGAGGAGGACCTTGTGGACGAGAGGGAAAGGCGGGAACACATACCGCAGGCGCCTCGTCCACGAGAAGAGAGAGGCATCTGTGATCAAGCTGGGGCTGTGGTTCAGAAAGGAGCAGAACTGCTGGCACTTCCTGTTCCATGTTGCAAACCGGTCTAGCTGGGGAGACCCCCACCTCTAGAAGATATTGCTGACGACATCCGGGCAGAGAGACCATTCGTGGCCATGAAAGGATCTGCTGAGGCGATCGGCCAGTTCATTTTGTGAGCCCGGCAGCTATCATGCCTCCAACTGTAGTGAGTGGGCGATGCAAAAGATCCACAACCTGAGGGCGTCCTGGCACAGGGGAGAGGAGAAAGCACCACCGTGTTTGTTTATATACAACATCACTGTGGTGTTCATAGATTCTAGGACTGGAAGGGACCTCGAGAGGTCATCGAGTCCAGTCCCCTATTGTCTGTCAACACCGATACACATTTGCCCTGGAGATGGGCCTGAAATGTGTGGCAAGCTAGACACGCTGCACGCAGCTCCCTGACGATGTGCAGCGATAGTTCCGCCTGGGACCATAGACCTTGAGTCCTGAGGTCGCCCATGTACACACCCCACCCCAGCACCAATGCATCTGAGACTAGTAAGAGCGATGGCTGAGGTTTGGAGAAGCGTTCTCCTGCACAAACTACTTGTGGATCGAGCCACTAGTGGAGGGATTCGAGAACCCGAGGAGAGAGCGTGACCAGTCTGTCAAGATGGTCCCGGTTCGGCCTGTTCCTTTGAGCCAGCCACATGTGAAGGGGACGGAGCTGCAGCCTTACATGCTGCACCACTTAAGGGCAAGCTGCCATATGTCCGAGCAATTTTAGGCCATCATGGTGGGGAACCATCTATGATGGTGCTCATGGCTAGAAAACAAGACTTGTGCAGGAACGCCCTGGCCTGAGTGGAGTCCAAGAGGTCCCCGATTAATTCTATTCTCTGAGTGGGAATTAAGGTCAACTTTGCCACGTTGAGAATGAGACCGAGCCTGAGGAACATCACACGCACCAGGTTCACGTGTTCCTCCACCTGGGCTTGAGGTGAGCCAGTCATCTAAGTACAGGAAGACTTGTATCTGATGCTTTTGAAGAAAAGCTGCCACGACTGCCATGCACTTCAACACCTAGGGGGCCGCTGATATGCCGAAGGGGAGGACCGTGAACTGGTAGTACGTGTTGCTGACCACAAATTGCAGAAACCTTCTGTGAAACAGGATTATGGAGATGTGGAAGTACGCGTCCTTCAAATCAAGGGTGGCGTACCAATCCCCCGGATCCAGAGAGGGAATGATGGAAGCCAGGGAGACCATCCGGAACTTCAATTTCTTTATGAATCTGTTGAGGTTTCGCAGGTCTAAAATGGACCTAAGCCCACCCTTGACGTTGGGGATTAAGAAGTAATCTGAACTCCAAAGGAACCTCCTCTACCGCCCCGAGCTGTAGGAGCGTTTGTACCTCCTGTACTAGAAGCTGCTCGTGAGAAGGGTCCTTGAAGAGGGACGGGGAAGGTCGGTGGGAGGGAACAGAATTGGAGAGAATATCCCAATTCTACAGTGCTCAGGACCCAGTGGTCTGAGGTTATTTGAGCCCAGACACTGTAGAAAGGGGATAGATGGCTCACAAAAGGAGAGGGAAGGATCCAGGTATTGAACTGGTGCTCCGTCCTCGGGCACACCTTCAAAAGTTCGGCTTTGAGCTCAAAGGCTGCTTAGCCTGGCCCTGGCCGGAAGAGGACTGAGATGGGCATCTCCTGATACTTCTGCCCCACTTCCTGCTATAGTCCTGGCTAGGAGGGGCAGAGTAGAAGCATGAGGCAACGGTGTGTGCAGCCCCATAAACTTGAGGGTCACCCGCGACTCCTTACCTATCTATAAGAACTGGAAGGGACCCTGAAAGGTCATCAAGTCCAGCCCCCTGCCTTCACTAGCAGGACCAAGTACTGATTTTGCCCCAGATCCCTAAATGGCCCCCTTAAGGATTGAACTCACAACCCTGGGTTTAGCAGGCTAATGCTCAAACCACTGAGCTATCCCTCCCCCCTTAAGGGTATGAAGCCTTGAGTCTCTCTGTTCCGCAAAGAGGCCGGAGCAGTCAAAGGGCAGGTCCTAGATTGTATTGTGGACTTCATGCGGGAGCCCTGAGACCTGCAGCCAAGAGCTGTGCCTCATGGCTATGGCAATGGCCATATTGTGGGTGGCCGAGTCTGCTGAGTCCAGGGCAACCTGAAGAGAGGTCCTGGCAACCACCTTGCCCTCCTCCAGGACCGCCCCAAACTTGGAGCAGAAGTCAGCTGGGAGCAATTCCTGGAATTTGGCCAGAGAACTCCAGGAGTTATAAGCATAGCGGCTCAGGACCACTTGCTGGTTCACTATGTGAAGCTGGAGCCCCCCGGTGGAGTAGACTTTCCGACCACAGAGGTCCAGCTTCTTCACATCCTTGGACTTGGACATAGGCCCCGGTTGCTCCTGTTGCTCCTTGTGGTTAGCCGCCTCTACCACTAAGGTCCCAGGCTGGGAGTGGGCAAAGAGGTGTTTGTACCCCTTAAATGGCACAAAGTATTTACACTCTACCCCCTCGGCAGGATGGCGGCGGGTGTGTGCCACAGCACCTTGGTGGTATTTTGTATAGTTTTAATGAGGGGCAAAGCCACCCTCAAGGGCCCTTCAAGAGCCAGAATGTCCATCATTGGGTCCGTGTCCTCAGAGGCCTCCTCTGCCTGCAAGTTCAGGTTCTGGGCCATCCTCCTGAGTAGGTCCTGATGGGCCCTGGTGTCCATACCAGGCAATGTGGTGGAGGTCCCTGCCACCGCATCATCTGGGGAGGACGAGGACGATGCCCTTGGTGGCATTGGGTCTTCCTGACCCTCCGGCTCACAGGGATCCACCTGCGTGAAGGCCCATTGAGCGGAGCAGGTGGCAGCTGCAGTACTGAGTGCCACAGCCGCTGTGGTGCCAGCGCCCGTGTTGGTACCCAGTCTTGACTGTTTGTTCCGTCTGGGCTTCCGCATCCTGATCACGGGGAGGCTCCCTGGTGACAGAGGAGGTCGATGGAGGCATCCGAGCCTCTGATACCATCGACAGGGACCTAGAACTGGGCCCCTGGGCTTGGTGGTAGGCCCATGGAGTCCAAAAGGGCCACCGAGTCAGCCCCTGACACTGCAGCAGCCAGGACAATATAGGCACCAGCTGCCCCTTGTCCTGCCTCGGGCGGTGCTGGGAGCAGGACTGGCTATGCCGGGATGTGTAGGAGTCCACTTCTGAGGAGAAGTCCGAGCCTGACCAGGGTGGGGCGGACCTAGACAGTGCCGGGGAATGGTGCTGCATCATAGGCTTGCCCCTATGATGGACGAGCGCCGGTACCACTGTCTGTGCCGGAGCACGAGCTGGCGGGGCAGGATACTGTGCCGTCATGGAGATCAGGTCCCTTGGTGCCTCAAAGGTGTCTGGCGTGAAGGGAAGATCCAGCTCCTCCTGCACTGGGGAGTCCACCAGGACCAGACTCGACAGATCTCCCCAAGAGGCCAGAGTCAATAGTGCCAGCATAGACAGACCCAAGGTTGGTCCGCTGTCTTAGTAGGGGAGTGCCCCCTGTCCGCTCTCTTCTTTTTGTGCGGCACTGAAGACTACGAGTGGTGTCTCATACTGGAGCTGGTTCTCGGTGCCGGGAATGGCGGTGCAGAGGCTCCTTAAATGAGTCCTTTCTCGGTGCCATGACCTCCCACACTGAGGCTGGTGCACTACACACCAAAGTGCCCAACCCCGGGTCCGACACTATCTGGGCTAGCTGAGGGCAAAGGGCTGACTTCATCAAAAGGAGTTTCAGCTGAAAGTCCCGCTCCTTTTTGGTCCTGGGCTTAAAGCCCCTGCAAATTTTACTGTTGGACTGGTGTCCTTCTCCCAGGCACTTGAGACAGGAGTCATGTGGGTATCCCTTGGGCAGGGGCCTGAGGCAAGACCCGCACTGCTTGAAGCCCTGAGACCAAGGCATGCCCCAGTCCCAGAGATGGGATTGCGAGGGAGGGGTAACCCCCAACATAAACTTAACTAACTACAACTTTACAAACTATTTACAGATAGAGATGAGAAGAGAATCCACTCTAGAGAATCACTTGCGAACGCAAGAGAAAAGCTGCTCCAATGACCATCACTGGTGGTAAGAAGGAACTGAAGAGGTGGCGGGTCAGCAGGGACCGCCATGAATGCGTCACTCCGGGGGGCTCCACAGCCGACATGACAGGTACCACTAGGAAAAACCTTCCAACGACTGTGCACGTGGCGCGCACACACCTACTTGGAATTGACATGGGCAATCATTCGAAGAATTTAAGTTATCCAAATTTGTTCCCTCTCCAGATCTACTTGTTTCATTGCATGTGCCATGTTGCACTGAACCAGGACCTAATAATGATACACATTTAACATGCTGGTCAAATGCCAAGTGAAAATAGCAAAACATTATTTTGCTTTCCTCAATCTTAGTTCTATAAGCCTGGTGCTCAAAACACAGAAGTTCTGAAGACATGGAGAAATAAGTATCACTGTGGAGACAAATTCTGAGAACTCTATTTGTTAATGCAATATGCAGCTGCAGTGCTGTCTGTTAACAATTGAAAGTGACCCATGAAGCAGCAGCAGAAGAGATTTTTAGAATCCACCTTACTGCTCCATTCTAGAAAATGTATCCGGAGCTTGGTCTTATACAAACGGTCAACTTCTGCAATGTGCCCAAAGAAATGAAACTTCCTTCTTCCTGTTCTGTGAAGTTCCACCAGTGGAGATTCCTGAGGATTTAAAGAATATTTGCAGAGCTCCTATATGATTCATATTTGGAGTGTATTTTGCTTCCAACACCACTAGATATCTGCGAGCTCCTGGCACCAATGAATGACCTTAAAAGATCTGCCTCTATATATGAAAAAGGTTCACGTCAGAGCTGATGTTATTGGCGTCCGAGACTTCAGTACTCGTAGAAGTCATAGGCATAACAGTCATGGACCCTGATCTGTTTTGAACTGACTTTATTTTGGAATTTATTCCTCATTTTCCTGGCTTTGAGACTAAAAGAGGTCTACTCTATTCAGTCAAAGGACAGCTGATTCAACATCAGAGTCAGGGTTTGAGCTTTTAAAGCCTCTTTGATGAGGATGGCATAAAACCTCTGCTGCTTACTGGTGCAGACTTGAGATTTGAAGGCTCTGCACACAGTGCAGCAGTTTGGGGAACAGGCTTACTGTAAGCAGAACAAACAGCAAATGCATGTGTCTGCCTCAAGGAACCAGGAGGGAAATGACATACATTGCTTAAATCCACCTTTCTTATCAGAATCCTTGGAAGTGTGATCAGCTGGGATCAAAAATCCTAGAACTCTAAGTCCAAAATAAAAATAAAATGTGCAAGGCAACAACCGTTTTACCAAATGTACTAAGTTATAGTTTGGGATGAAAACAACAAAGCCAATTGAGAGGGCTGGGTCTGCATAGCCTTTTGCAGTCCATGCTATGAACATCTGCTGCTATGAGAGGACACTGATGTAGCCTTAAGAAACTAACTGATAGATCTCAAGTTCGAATAGGCCGAGGCCACCTCAAAGAACCTTAACTTTATTTCTCTATTCTGAGTTTACTGACCATAATGCTACATTAACCTATTTTGCATTTAAAATTAGTTCTATTTATACAGTAAAGCCTGTCTTAAGAAAATATCTAAGGGATCAGCAAAGATTTGTTGAAGGGATGTTTTGAAGTGGTCTGATATTGTTGCCTGTTAGTGATCTTTAGCAGAGAGTTCACTATTTAGGTAGAATACATGATACTGTAGTATAAGTGTTTTAGTTAGTGATGGTTACATTATTTACACTCAAAAGTAGCTCCTCAAAGACCTTGAAAGAGAAGGTGATGGAATCTGGTTATACTGTGGCATAAAACAGGCAAGCCCATTAAGGCAAAGTGCCTGATGTAATCGAGAACTTGCTCTGATCCAGTAGAATCAAAAATCCAAACTAGGAACCCAGGAACAGGTATAAAGCAGCCAACATTAAGAGCACGGCTACACTAAGAGTTTACAGAGGTGCAGCTGCACTGCTGTAAACCCTCTAATGGAGCCTGCTCTAAGCCAACAGGGGAGAGCTCTCCTGTTGGCTTAACTACTCCAGCCCCCGTGAGCGACAGAAGCTATGTTGGTGGGAGAAGCTCTTCTGCTGACATAGTGCTGTTCACACCAGCGCTTATGTCAGTGTAACTTACGTTGCTCAAGGGGATGATTTATTCACATCCCTAAGCAACATAAGCTTTGCCAACATAATCTGTAGTGTAGTCATAGCCTTAGTTTCCTTTCTCATGGATGTTTTGAATGAATGACTCAATGGTTGAAGACATATTATCAGGAGCCAAGGGTTTGTGCACACGTGTATTAATTATGGACTGTGGCAAATTGCCGGCACTATTATGATGGGTCCCACGCTTTCTCCTCTTGTGGGGGTTCAGGGCGCCGTTTCTCACCCCTTAACTGGGGTATCAACTGTCCAACTAGTGTCCCCAAAAAAAGGGAGTGGAGAGGGAGGGACCCAGGCCCGCCCTCTACTCCAGGTCCCAGCCCAGGGGCCCTAGGGATAGCGGTGAACCACTTGAACTAGTGATTCCTTCCCCTGGGCTACTTCCCTCTCCGGCCCTTCAGCTTGTGGGGCTTCCTGCCCTCTCTCCGCTTGGGCCAAGTTTCTCCCAACCCCTTGTGTCTGTAGAGTCCCTCTGCTCTGCACAAGCCGGGTTTCCCTTTACCTAGGGTCTTGGTCTTTCTGGCCCACCACAGCACTTCTCCAAACTGCTCTCTGCTTCAACTCCTTCAAACTGCTCTCCTCCAAACTGTTCTTCGCTCCAACACCAAACCACTCTGCTTCAACTCCTCCAACTGTCTGATTGAAGCAGGGGTTTATCAGGTGACTGGTTTCAGGTACTCTAATTGGCTTAATTGGTTTCAGGTGCTCTAATTAATCTGTAGCAGCCCCTCTTCCCTCTACAGGGAATAAGGCTCTCATCATCCTGGGGCTTACATATCTCCCATCTATCACTCTCCTGGCTGCCCTCTGGCTGTGCTATATAACAGGACATATTTAGTCTAGGCGGATGAGACAGGATCTAGGAATAGACTTAATTTCAATACAGCTAGTTTGATGAAGACAAAGGTAACAAGCATCTCAGTTCATACTGCAAAGATGGCCCATGTTTACCAGCGTACACCATTCTTGAGCATTCATTAGACCTATCTGCTCTGAAGACTCCTAGGATCACAGAGACATTTGTTCACCTAAAGCAAGCAAAGCAGAGAGGCTGGGGACAGAGGCTGCCATTTCGGAGACCAGTGTAGACAATCGCTCAGAAGCATGACACGAAGTTACAGAGCTAGCCAGCTTGGGTAAGCCGTAAGAGGAATACTTACTAGCATATCTTCTGTTTCTCATCCATTTTAAATAAACCCTCCTGAAGGGAAGGCCTGACTAGATTTAAGAGAAACCAGTCTAGGGAATAATCTGGAAGGTTGAATGGGAGTTTAGAACTTGAGTTGTCCACAACTGGGATGCAAGAGGAAGTTTAAGTGCACCTGGATTGTTGCCAAATAACTTTACAGAATGCTATTAATTATTGCTTATTCAAGTGTGACACTAGTGCAAATCTATCAAGTTGTGGATTGACTAGGATCTCAGAGATATCTTCTAATCTAAGGGTTTACCAGATGAAAAAGAGTACTTCTAGATGCAATGTCATCACTTTAAGAGGAAGCCATGCAAGTGCTGAAAGATGAGATGGAGAGTACTTTAAAAATAAACTGTTAAGGGTACCACAGAGAGGAAAAATCTGTTAATGTCAAAAACAGATTCATTATTTTTCCAATTAAAAGGACCTAGAGCTTCAATTTTGCACCTGAAATCAGTTGCAGGTGTACATGACAGAACTGAAGTTAAATAATTTGTGCCTGACATTTTGCACTTGCACTGAATTGTATATGCATGATTGGCAGGCCAGTTTAGACCCTATTAAAAATTAGGGCCAAGACGTCGTCTTATACCAATACTAAATGCATCAATATTATTGGTGTTGGCCAAGCTAAGGAAAATTTTTCAGAAGGCTTCAGTGAAGAGGAACATATACTTTTAGGGCTACTTATTGAGTTTTGGTTTTAATTTTCAGTTTCTTAGTTGAGTAACCTGAAGAAAAAAAATCTAGTTGCTAACCTGTCGTAAAAGGATATAAAAAGATTTTAGTCCTCACATTTACTACTTCCATATTCACTTGTTAACTAGGAATGCTGCCATTCATCAACAAGACTACTACATTACTGGTTTCTTAACAATGAATAAGGCTAAGATTTAGTCACGAGTATTTTTAGTAAAAGCCATGGACCGGTCACGGGCAATACACAAAAATTCATGGCCCGTGACGTGTCCATGACTTTTACTATAAATACCTCTGACTAAATCTTAAAGGGACCACTGATGGGGAGCGGTCATCCCGGGGGGGCTGCTGCTGGGGGGGCCGGGGCCAGCTCCAGCACCGGCTGCACCGGGGACGGCTGCTGGGGGCCACCCGGGGAAGCGGCTACTCCGGCCGCTTGGGGACCGTCACCGGGGGCCACCAGCAGCAGCTGCACTGGCCATCCGGGGCCTGCTGCTCAGGCTGTCCCCAGGGCCACTCCAGCAGCGGCTGGCTGCGGGGCTGCTCCAGGAGGGGCCAGTGTGGCTGTCCCCAGGGCCACCTGAGCAGCTGGCCCTGGGGTCAGCCACATTGGCCCCCACAGAAGTCACAGAGGTCATGGAATCCGTGACTTCTGTGACAAACATGGAGCCCTAACAATTCTTACTGAATTAATATATCACTAAATTCCTTATATACTGCATTCAGTTGCACAGTATTTTTACACCAGGGTGACTAGCACAACTTTTATTCTGTCTGTTTTTAGATTCAGTGTTACTAATCCCATTAGAATTCACAGTGGGTTCCCCCTGCCTCCCTATTTACTTGTAGTAATTGCTGATCTGAAGGACTGCTTTATATAGTTACAATTTGTAATGTTAAAAGTAAGTAGAATGCACTGCTGACCTTGAATAATAATATCCTCAGTTAACATGGAGAGGTTTACAGCCTTATATTCTCCCGGGAAAATGACCACACTATCGCCACTGTAACAGCTATCCAAAGCCATGTTTAAATTATCATGTTGTTGAAGCTGTGTCTCAACAGAAAAATCCTTAACCTGTACAGGAAAGAGGGAGCAACAACTATTAAGACAAAACACACAAACCCCATGAAACTTTTGAATTAACAGACAATCTTTTGAAATCTGCTGCACTGTTATTTCTTAGTGTCGTCTACCTTTGCAGAGTTCATTTCAAACAGCAGGATTGCATGTTGGATGTGGAGTCCCACGTTCCTGCCCATCCCAATCCCCTGTGGACATTCTCGAGCTTGCCTGGCTGCAGAGAGCAGCATGAAGGGAGTGACAAAAATGAACCTGCTCCTTTCCTGCCAGCTGCCCTCTTTTTTCCATAGCTAAGCTTTTTCCTCCATGAGACCCTGTCTGATCTCCAGCCCCCTCCTGCTCTTTCCCCCTGGACTTGGGGATTAGTTGCTCAAAACAGAGTAGCCTGCATGTTTGGAGTCATTTGGCTAAACTGGCAGCTGATCCCCACCAGTAGCTCCCTTTCCATGTTCTGTTGCAAGAAGAAAATCTTCACCCCATGTGGAGAACAAGGAAGAATGCACCTGGTCCCATGTCCCAGAGGAGACTCCCACCATTGCTGCTCCCCCTTGACCCAAAACTCTCTTCACTGGAGGTGCTCAGAATGGAGTACTGGGGAGAGGAAACTCAACCCTCATGTGAAAGGTACCAGGTAGATGGTCTTTGAGAGCTCGAGAGGAGGGGAAAGAGATATTAGGAGGTGAATGTGATATGGCTCAGTGCCCGAGAGTGTGTATGATGGATGTATATATGTCATAGGGTGGCTGGCCCTGACTCCCCTTATATCTACCTGTGACAGGATTCTTTAAGGAGAGCAAAGCCATCTAGGCAGCTAACTAGCTAAAACATACCTGGGCCTGATAAAAGGCTCAGTTGGAGGGAAGTGCTCCCAAAGATTCTAGCACAGTGGTGGGCAGCCCGTGGGCCCCACGCGGCCCACCAGAGTAAGCCGCTGCCAGGCTGCGAGACGGTTTGTTCTCACTTGCATGGCCGCCTGCAGCTCCAAGTTCGCCATTCCCGGCCAATGGGAGCTGCAGGAAGCAGCAGACAACGCGTCCCTGCAGCCTGCACCTCTTCCCGCGGCTCCCATAAGCTGGGGAACAGCGAACTGCAGCCACTGGGAGCTGTGGGCGGCCATGCAAATGTAAACAAAGTGTCTGGCGGCCCGCCAGCGGATTACCCTGACGGGCTGCATATGGCCTGCAGGTTGCCCACCACTGCTCTAGCAGGAGGATAACTATGGCCTGTTCACCTCCAAGCTGACACGTGAAAGGAGTAAAAAAGGGGCCAGCTGGCCTGAAGCATAATCCTGCTCCAAGAGGAGCGCTGTGGATGTACTCCTCATCTGAGAAGCATGAGTTTGTTTTGCATGATAACCCAGCTCTGGGATGGGTGCTAGGAACTCCTGAACTTGGAAGAGGGTGCTTGTCAGCATTAGCCCCCAGGTCAGAAGAAGGGTTGGAGTTGAGGGGCTTAATGAGATGCGGCTTTTTATACTCTGTAAAATAAGTTAATAAAACATCACAAAGAGTGTATCTTGTTCTGTTCCCGAGTCTGAGTAAATCATTGCATGACCTCAACAGAATAAGAGCGCAGCAGGACTGCAAGGCCACACCATACCCCAAGTGGGCATGCTTAATGGCATCTACCTGTTACAATATACTATTGGCATAAAGAAAGAAAAAGTAAATGATGAAGGGAGGAGGAGGAGAAAGATAAGGGGAGGGATTAGTAGAAGAAACAATTCATAATTAGGGCCCCTACCAAATTCACGGTCCATTTTGGTCAATTTCATGATGACAGGATTTTAAAAATTGCAAATATAATTATTTCAGTGATTTAAATCTGAAATTTCACAGTGTTATAATTGTAAGGGTCGTGACCCAAAAAAAGGAGTTGTGGAGTAGTTGCAAGGTTACTGTAGGGGAGGCTGCAGTATTGCTACCCTTATTTCTGCATCTATCAGCACATGGTCATAGATTCCTGGAGTAACAGTACAAATGCCTTTCATACCAGACAAGGCGGGTGAGGTTATATCTTTTATTGCATCAACTTCTGTTGCTGAGAGAGACAAGCTTTCAAGCTTACTTAGAGCTCTACTTCAGGTCTGGGAAACGTACTCAGTGTCACAGCTAAGTAAGTGGAACAGATTATTTAGCATAAGTAGTTCATACATATTTCAAGGGACCATTCAAGGTGAACAACCCTGCAGTGATAGAGGGGAAAGGAAAGGCAGGAGGGAAAGCCAGCTGGGGGAATTGTTAGTGGGTTATAGATTGTTGTAATAAGCTATAAATCCAGTGTGTCTACTCAATCCATGATTTTTAGTGCCTTAAAAAGTTATGAATTTAAGCTCTCAAACTCATCTTTTGAAAGTGTTGTGAAGGTTTCCTTTGAGGATGAAGACTGATAGGTCAGATACAGAGTGATCATTTTGTGGAAAGCGTTCAACCACAGGTGATATGGTGTGTTTTGTCTTTTATCATTTTCCTGTGTAAGTTCATTTGAGAGCATAGTGATTGTCTGGCTTCACCAACATATTTGTTATTGGGGCATTTAGTGCATTGGATGAGGTACACCACATGATGTGATTGGCATGTGTAGGACCCATGGATCTTGAAAGGTGTGGGGGGTGTTGATCACTGTAGCAGTGGAGATACATCTGCAGGTTTTGCATCTCTTGTTGTGACAGGGTCTGGTGCCACTTTGAATTGGTATGTTTTGGTCTATGGGGAGTTTGCTTCTGATTATGACCTTGGAGAGGTTGGGGGATTGTTTGAAGACCAGAAGAGGAGTTTCAGGAAAGATCTCTTTCAGGATGGGGTCCCCATCAAGTATGGATTGTGGTTGTTTTGATGGTACCTGCATGTGGGTTCCAACATTGGGTGTTAGGTGACAATTATGGGGGTGTGGTTAGAGGAGGGTTTATTTCTGTATTGAAGCATGTTCTCTCAGGGTATTTGGATGACCTGTTCCATGAAGCAATCTACTTCTCTGGTGGAGTGTTCTTGTTTGGTGAAGGCGGTTTTGCGTGAATTGAGGTGTATACCCAGTCTCTCTCCTCAGAGCATATTCTGTGGTATCTGAGTGCCTGGCTGCAGATAACAGATTTCTTGGTGTGTCTGGGGTGGTTATTGGATCTATGAAGGTAGGTATGGTGATCTGTGGGTTTCTCATATATAGTAGTCTGTAGGGTTCCATTGTTGAAGCTGATCAGGGTGTCCAGGAAGTTGATGCTAGTGTGGGAGTGTTTCAGAAAGAGTTTAAGGGATGGGTGGTGGTGATTGAAGTTGTGGTGGAAATCTATGAGGGAGTTTAAGTTGTTGTCCAGATGATGAAAATATCATTGATGTATCTCAGGTATATCATTAGTTTCTAGTGCATTCATGCCAGACAGAAGCCTTTGAGCTTTAGGATGTTTATGTAGAGACAAGCTTCTTGAGCGGGCCATAGGTCCCAAGTTTAAAGGTGCTCTAAGAGAGCCTCCCTAAGTGAGGAAGTCTGGTGAACAGTCTTCAAATGTAGAGGAGCAGAAGGAAAGGTTACTCACCTTGTGCAGTAAACTGCAGTTCTTTGAGATGTGTGTCCCTGTTGGTGCTTCACTTTAGGGGGCAGTGCATCCCGGCGCCGTCGATCGGAGATTTATGGTCTCACGCATGCGCAGTTGGTGTTTCGCGGTGCTGTTGGTGCCGCGTGTAGCGCACGCATGACCTGAGCCCCCAGTTCCTTCTCTACCACAGGGTCCTCACTGTGAACGCCGAAGTAGAGGGGAGGTGCGTGGGTAGTGGAGCACCCATAGGGACACACATCTCAAATAACTCCAGTTACTGCACAAGGTGAGTAACTTTTCCTCCTCCTTTGAGTAGTGTCCCTGTGGGTGCTCCTCTCAGGGCTGCAGGGACTTTGGGTTCGTTCGAGTCATTGAGGTAAGTACTGTGAGACCCACTATGGCATCAGCCCTGGAGTCCTATGTGACTGCATAGTGCTTTGCGAATGTGTGGACGGAGGCCCAAGTGGCCGCCTTATAGAGCTCTAGTATTGGAACGTTATTAAGGAATGCTACTGAAGATGAAATGGACCTAGTAGAATGTGCTCTAATAGTTCTGTATTCCAGATATGGTAGCATGTTTGAATGCATGTGGAAATCCATTTGGATAATCTGAGTGGATATAAAGTCTCCTTTCAAGCACTCAGTAGTAAAGATGAAAAGTCTAGGGGATTTCCTGAAAGGTTTGGTTCTTTCAAGGTAGAACACTAGCGCCCTTCTAATGTCTACAGTGTGTAGGGCGGCTTCTGTTGGAGTACCACGAGGCTTAGAGTACAATGTCAGTAGGTGAATAGATTGGTTCATGTGAAATGCTGAAGTTACTTTCGGTAAGAATTTAGGATGTGGACTTAGCGTGATCTTGTCCTTGAAGAATGTTGTGTAGGGGCACCCATGGCATATCCTCCAATCTCGCTCATCCTTCTGGCCGAGGTAAGGGTGACCAGAAAGGCTACTTTCATTGATAAGTGGAGTAATGAGCTGGTGGCTAATGATTCGAATGGTGGTCTGGTGAGGCATTTCAGTACCAGGTTGAGGTCCCATGTTGGTGTAAGGCATTGAACATCTGGGTAAACATTTATGAAACCCTTGAGGAAGCATTTTGTAGTTGGGTGTGCGAACGTCAAAGTTCGATCTCTCGGTGGAATGCTGAAATTGCCGCAAGATGGACTCTGATGGAGCTCATTGTTAAGCCAGTTCTTTTCAGCTCCAATAGGTATTATAAAATTGATGGTAGTGGTGCTGAATTGCTTGTCAGGTGTCTTCCTTGACAACAGGCGGAGAACCTCCATTTTTGAAGGTAGGTATTTCTCATAGTCAATTTCCTGCTGTTTAATAACATGTGTTTAACTTGTTCTGATCAGGTTATTTCGTCGTGGTGGAACCATTCAGGAACCATGCCTGTAGGTGGAATATCTCCAGGTTCGGATGAAGAATGCGACCGTTGTGTTGAGTCACCATATCCAGTCAGCGAGGGAGAACTCGCGAGGTGTATATTGCCATGTGTAACAGGTAAGGAAGGATACCATGCCTGCCTGGGCCATGTCGGAACTATAAGGATAACCTTGTCCCTGTCTGCTTGTATCTTGTATATCACTGGTATCGGTGAAAACGCATACATGAGTTGTGCCTCCCATTTGATGAGGAAGGCATCCCCTAGTGACCGTAGTCCCAGTCCTGATCTTGAGCAGAACATCGCACATTTGCGATTCATCGGGGATGCGAACAGATCAATGGTGGGAGTGCCCCACCGTTTGAAGATTGAACTCAGGACTTCTCCATTCATCTTCCATTCGTGATCCTGAGAGAAGTACCTGCTGAGCATGTCTGTTGTTGCATTCTGACAGCCTGGCAGGTAACACGCTGAGATGTTTGGAATTGGTGCATACAACATAACAAAGTCTCATGGCTTCTGTGCATAGAGAATATGAGCAAGCACCTCCTTGCCTGTTGATGTAGAACATGCAGGCGATATTGTCGGTCATAATTTGAATGGATTTGTTCCATATACGAGGTAGGAAACGTCTGCAGGCGTTGCGGACTGCTTGTAGCTCTAGCAAATTGATGTGCAGTTAAGTCTCTCCCAGAGACCATTTGCCCTGTATGGTGTGCTCACCACATGTGAGCACCCCAGCATATCAGTGAGGCATCTGTGGTGATCACTGTTGTCGGGGGTTCCTGTTGGAAAGGAATATCCATACGGACATTTTGTGGACTTGTCCACCATTGTAATGAGTTCTGGACACTTTGTGGAACTTTGAGACGTTTCTGTAGGTTGTTTGCTTGGTATGTATACCGTGCGCAGCCAATCTTGTAGGCATCAAATATGTAATCTTGCATGTCATACCACGAACATCATGGCCGTCATGTGTCCTAGTAATTGTAGGACAGTGCAAGCCCAAACTTGAGGACTGACTTGTACCTCTGAGATGAGGTTTGTGAATCTGATAAGGGTTAATGATGCCTTGGTTTTTATGGCATGGAGGTGTGCCCCAATAAAGTCTAGTTGTTGTACCAGGTTTATGGATGATTTTCGTTTGTTTATTTGTAGAATGAGCTCCCGGAATAGTGTGATGGTGGATAGGTCGAATGCTAGTACTCTGTATTGGAAGTGTTCTCGTCCTATCGTTGAGGCTGGCATTATCATATGGTCGCTGTTGTTGTTGTTGCCTGTTGTTTAAGGAGTCTCTAGGCTCTAATATGGTTGGTATCTCCTTCTCTTTGCAGGGTGGGTGTAAATCCCCCAGGTGCGGACTGTGGCCCAAGAGACCTTCACTGAATGAAGCACCTCGTCTGTCTTCTGAGAGAAGAGTTATTCCCGGTCGAAAGGTAAGTCCTCTACTTTTGTCTGGAGTTCTTTTGATGTCCCTGAGGCCTGAAACCATGAGGCTTGGTGCGTTCCTACAGCTGTGTCCAATGCTGCCTGAAGGACTGTTTTGGATATGAGCTGGCCCTCAGTGACAATGGCCTGCAATTGTGTCTGTTTTTCCTCTGGGAGTTCAGATGTGAACTGGGCAAATTTCCCATAGTTGTTGTAGTCGTATTTGGCCAGTAGTGCTCAATAATTGGCCACTTGAAACTGAAGGGTGCAGGAGGAATATACTTTGCGTCCGAACAAATCAAGTATTTTGTGTTTTGTCATGGGGTGTAATCTTGAATTGTGGCTGTTCGTTACGGTGATTTACTGCCTCGACAACTAGGGAGTTGGGTGCACAAATAGAAAAGTCTGCCTCCTTGGATGGTACGTAATATTTTCTATCTGCTCTTTTGCAGGTGGGCAGAATAGAAGCAGGTGTCTGCCAGACGGTCTTCGCAGGATCCAAGATGGCCTCATTGATGGCACTGGCAATTTTAGAGGTAGATGCGGGTTGCAGTATTTGTACCAGCTTGTGCTGGTTTGTCTTTACCTCCTCTAGTGGGATGTCGTGGCTTTGCAAGACTCTTGAACAGCTCTTGAAACTGTTTAAAGTCATCTGCCGAGGCTGGCAGTGGGGGCATAATCGCCTCATCTGGGGAAGAAGATGAGTTGTGTACAGAAGATGTCATGATCTGTGCCCATCTCTGTGTCCTCCCCCTTCCTGTGTCTCCAAGGGTTGTGGTGTGGGAGATGTTGGGTTAGAGCGCAGTTCGCGTCTATGCACTGTGGACAGTCTAGAAAGCTGAACCCTTTTTGAGCTCCATGGTTCCCAAAGCGTCCATTGCATTGGGAAAGCCATAGGAGGGTACATCCATGGGGGTCCACACCATGGTTGGTTCATCTGGTGTCTTGGACCCATGTGGCTCCACGTTGGTCAGTGGACCTTAGGTGAGGAGTGACGTAGAGATAGGAGGTACTGTCCCTGCATCTCCTCCTCATCATCACTGGAGAACCGTGCTATGTCTTGTGGGCTGTGATCTCCTCTGGAGCCTGAGGGGGAGCCCTCGGCACCGAGTATCCGTAAATGTGGTGCAAATGAGATTTCTAAGTCTCTCTGGTACAGCGGAGATTATGTTGGTGCTGATTTCTGAGAAGTCGTCGGTGCCGTGAGTGTTTTCCCTTTCATTGATAGTCACTGCCGATCGGTGGTGGTGTTTGGCCGGTGCCATCAGTGACGATTTGGTGGTGTCTACCTGTGCTGACTGAGTTGTCGGTGCTGGGTGTGGATGCATGGTGCCTGACCCACTCAGTGCTGAGTCCCGTACCGGTGAGCTCGGTGCTGTGGAGGAGGCATGTTTTCATCTGTGCCTCAACTCTGTTTCTTTTGCTCTGACCTTGGTGGTGCCAGAGGTGCCTGGAGCGTCATAGGTGCTCACTGAAGAGTAAGATGGCATCGGGGGTAGCAACCTTGCAGGAAACCGCCTCTGTTTTCATGGACCTCTCTTCAGAGACGTTTGAGCCCTTTTTTTTGGTTTTTCAGAGGGTAGGTCTCCTTTTCCATCTTAAGGAGGGCCCAGAGAGGATGTCTGCTTGTCCGCCTCAGGCTGGAAGGACTTCTCCATCAAGATCATTTTAAGCCGGACATCCCTGTCCCGTCAGGTTCTGGCTTTCGGGTTGCTGCAGTGGGGCATTACTGGGGAATATGCCCCTCACCCAGGCAGCATATGCATAAAGAGTGTACGTCTGAAACGGGCACGGCATCGCAGCAGGAGCCGCATCGTCTGAAGCCTGGAGACCCCGGCATTTTAACTAGGGATGATTGACTAATTGACAAGAAAAAAAATTTTTAACACTGACTAACTATCTCTATAACAACTTTATATAAATATTTATCTAAAAACTATTTCTTAACGGTTTTAGGGAGAAGTGCTAACACTGCCCCTTTGCTCCGTCTTCCGCCGAGGACGGTTGAGAAGGAACTGGAGGGCTCAGGTTGTGTGCATTCTACACACGGCACCAACAGTACCGCAAGACGCCTACTGAGCACGTGCGACCTGCGTGGACACTGCTACCATAAATCTCTGATCGATGGCGCTGGGACACACTGCCACCTAAATTGGAACACCCACAGGGACACTGCTTAAAGGGTATTCTGTTGTACATCTGAAGGTCTTTCCCCCAATTTAACAAGGTGAGGATTTCTTGCAGGACCATGACCATCAAGTTCATGCAGTGTCTGCTGGATGTCCAATATGACTACAGCTAGCTGGAAATTTTGCAACCAAATGTTTTTCCTTCCAAAAATGCCAATTCATCAAAAGCCAAATATTTTGCAGAAACATGTCAAAATAAACATATGTTCTGAGACAATACAGGCACGGTTTTGATGGAAACTTGCCTGGTTTTCTGCCAATTCACCTGCCCGCTTTGGAATCAGGATCCACAACTTCATGGCAACCCTGTTATATGGACTGCCTAAGGGCCACAGATCCCAGGGCTTCCAGACTCCCACTTAGCATGGGGAGCAAGCTGACCCTGGGGCCTGGAAGCCCAAGCTCTATCCAGCTGAGGCTCTCAGGTCTAGGCTCCCAGGTCAACAGCAGGGAACTTGGAAACCCTGAGAACTTCCTTTGATGCTTTTTTTTTCTCCAAATATTTGAGGTACTTATATGCCCTCCCCCATTTTAGTAGTATATCAGCACCTCACCATTTTTAATGCATTTACCCTCACAACACCCTGTGATGTAGGGAAGTACTGTCATCTCCATTTTTACAGATGGGCAGCTGAAGCACAGAAAAACTAAGTGGGGAAGACCATAAGGAGCAGGACACAGAAGATGATATACCCAAAGGGCACTAGATAAAGAGCTGCAAGAGACCTCATCTTGGCCACAGCCAGGTGGCAACTCCTGCAAAGCAGGCAAAAAGGAACAAAAAATCCTATATCTGGAACAGCTGATCAGGCAGCAACACACCTCTGAGGTCTCACTTTGACAATGAGCAAATATATCTCCACCCAAATCTGAATCTTGGAGGCAGTTTCCCACTTCTCTGGAGAATAGTCTCCATTGACCACAGAGAAGTGGGTAAGGGATGTAGTGCAGTTAATCCCTGAAACAAAGGGCCCCATTCCATCACTTCTTCATCCAATCCCCCATCTCAGGCAATCTCATCAAATGTGAACTGATGCTAAACGAAACCTCACTTAGACATCCTAGCAACAGAAAAGTAGCCCTCAAAAGATTCTTAGGCTATATGCTATTCATCATCCAAAAGCTTACAGGAGGGTCAGAGCATTCCTGGACCTAAAATGACTCAAATGGATGAAGAGAATGAGCTTCTGCATGCAAACTCTTGCTGTGATGGTAACATCCCTGTCCCAAAGGGACTTCCTCACCTCAGCTGACCTAGCAGCTAGATGCATCTCTATGTCCTTATGTCTGTGCCACCGCTGCCTACTCAGATTTGCTTATGACACAGGTCATCCCTGTACAAAACTCTACCACCATTCAGCATCTCTTCTGTCCTCAGGATCTTTTACATTATACTGGTAATGGTCATAGCCAGACTTCAATCTCAGGGCACTCACCTGTATCCCTTCCTGGACAACATTTTAATCAAAGCTCCAACCAGAGCAGCAGACCACACTTTGGATACAGCAGTTAGACTCATAGACTTGAAGGTCAGAAGGGACCATTATGATTATCTAGTCTGACCTCCCGCATGATGCACGCCACAAAAGCTGATCCACCCACTCCTGGAATAATTCTCTCCCTTGACTCAGCTGTTGAAGTCCCCAAATCATGATTTGAAGACTTCAAGTCGCAGAGAATCCTCCAGCAAGCGACCCCTGCCCCATGCTGCGGAGGAAGGTGAAAAACCTCCAGGGCCTTTGCCAATCTACCCTGGAGGAAAATTCCTTCCCGACCCCAAATATGGCGATCAGCAGAACCCTGAGCATGCGGGCAAGATTCTCCAGCCAGACCCGCATTGACCATTGATACTAATTACCTGCGATGGCACATTATTGACCTATTGACTAAAATCACGTTATCCCATCAAACCATCCCCTCCATAAACTTATCAAGCTTAATCTTAAAGCCAGAGAGGTCTTTCGCCCCCACCGTTTCCCTCGGAAGGCTGTTCCAGAACTTCACCCCTCTGACGGTTAGAAACCGTCGTCTAATTACAAGCCTAAACTTCCCGACAGCCAGTTTATATCCATTCATTCTCGTGTCCACATTAGTACTGAGCTGAAATAATTCCTCTCCCTCCCTGGTATTTATCCCTCTGATATATTTAAAGAGAGCAATCATATCCCCTCTCAGCCTTCTTTTGGTTAGGGTAAACAAACCGAGCTCCTCGAGTCTCCTTTCATAAGACAGGTTTTCCATTCCTTGGATCAGCCTAGTGGCCCTTCTCTGCACCCGTTCCAGTTTGAGGTCATCCTTTTTAAACATGGGAGACCAGAACTGCACACAGTACTCCAAATGAGGTCTTACCAGTGCCTTGTATAACGGAAGCAGCACCTCCTTATCCCTACTAGAAATACCTCGCCTAATGCATCCCAAGACCGCATTAGCTTTTTTCACGGCCACGTCACATTGCCGACTCATAGTCATCCTGCGATCAACCAGGACTCCAAGGTCCTTCTCCTCCTCCGTTACTTCCAACCGATGCGTCCCCAGCTTATAACTAAAATTCTTGTTAGTCATCTCTAAGTGCATCACCTTACACTTCTCACTATTAAATTTCATCCTATTACTATTACTCCAGTTTACAAGGTCATCCAAGTCTCCCTGCAGGATATCCCGATCTTTCTCCGAATTGGCAATACCTCCCAACTTTGTGTCATCCGCAAACTTTATCAGCCCACTTCTACATTCAGTTCTGAGGTCAGTAATAAATAGATTAAATAAAATCGGACCCAAAACCGAACCTTGAGGAACTCCACTGGTCACCTCCCTCCAACCTGACAGTTCACTTTTCAGTACGACCCGCTGCAGTCTCCCCTTTAACCAGTTCTTTATCCACCTCTGGATTTTCATATCGATCCCCATCTTTTCCAATTTAATCAATAATTCCTCATGCGGTACCGTATCAAACGCTTTACTGAAATCGAGGTATATTAGATCCACTGCATTTCCTTTATCTAAAAAATCTGTTATTTTCTCAAAGAAGGAGATCAGGTTGGTTTGGCACGATCTGCCTTTCGTAAAACCATGTTGTAATTTGTCCCAATTGCCATTGACCTCAAGGTCCTTAACTACTTTCTCCTTCAAAATTTTTTCCAAGATCTTGCATATTACAGATGTTAAACTAACAGGCCTGTAGTTACCCGGGTCACTTTTTTTCCCCTTCTTGAAAATAGGAACCACATTAGCTATTCTCCAGTCCAACGGTACCACCCCCGAGTTTACAGATTCATTAAAAATTATCGCTAACGGGCTTGCAATTTCTCACGCCAGTTCCTTTAATATTCTCGGATGAAGATCATCCTGTCCGCCCGATTTAGTGCCGTTAAGCTGTTCGAGTTTGGCTTCTACCTCGGATACGGTAATGTCAACCCCCCCTCCTTTATTTCCCTCTGTCACGCCGCCTCTATTCCTAAGCCCTTCATTAGCCTCATTAAAGACCGATGCAAAATATTAGTTTAGATATTGTGCCATGCCTAGATTATCCTTAATCTCCACTCCATCTACAGTCTTCAGCGGTCCCACTTCTTCTTTCTTTGTTTTCTTCCTATTTATATGGCTATAAAACCTCTTGCTATTGGTTTTAATTCCCCTCGCAAGGTCCAACTCTACACGGCTTTTGGCTTTTCTCACTCCATCTCTACATGCTCTGACCTCAATAAGGTAGGTTTCTTTGTCAATCCCTCTCCTCTTCCACTCTTTGTACGCTTTCTGTTTTTTCTTAATCACCCCTCTGAGACGCTCGCTCATCCAGCTTGGTCTAAATCTCGTGCCTATGAACCGTTTTCCCTTTCTCGGGATACAGGCCTCCGACAGCTCCTGTAACTTTAACTTGAAATAATCCCAGGCGCCTTCTGCCTTTAGATCCATAAATGTTAGTCCAATCCACTTCCCTAACTAGTCACCTTAATTTATTAAAGTTAGCCCTTTTGAAATCGTAAACCCTAGTCTCAGATTTAATTCTGTTAATCCTTCCGTTTAGTTTAAACCGAATTAGCTCATGATCACTCGAGCCAAGGTTGTCCCCTACAACCATTTCCTCAACGAGGTCCTCACTACTCACCAAAAGCAAATCTAAAATGGCATCCCCCCTCGTTGGTTCAGCAACTACAGTTGCTTCAAGAACATGGTTTTGTGATAAACACCAAGAAAAACTCTCTGATCCCTTCCACAAGGATAGCTCTGGGAGTGGACATAGACATTACTGAGGCAAAAATCTACCCATCACTGGACAGATTCCAAAAAATCCAGAACCTTACATCTATGCTAAAGAACATAAGGCCATCCGTAGCTCAGTGTCTCCAACTACTGGGTCTTTTAGTTTTGTGTATAAACTAAAAGTTTTGTGTATAAATCACCCCATGGACAAGATCCCATTTCATGTGTCTCCATGTGTTTCTCCTCAAAGTATGGACCCATTTGCTGGAAAATATACAGGATCAAGTACTGGTCCCAAGCCAGGTATTGGATTCCCTCAGATAGTAGGTAATCCCAAAGATTGTCTGCAAGTGTCTTTTCATATGCCTTCTAGACCCACAGGTGCTTAATAGATGCCCACTTAGGGGATGGGAGCATACCTGGGACACAGAACAGCACAAGGCACCTGGAACTCCATAGAAGGGAATCAAAGCATCATTCGCCTGGAGGCTCCGTGCTGTTAAGCTCACCCTATGAAGATTCCAGAGGGAAAGGGGTCTGAGCAGGTCTGTCTTCATTTACTTACTGAAGGCAAGGCTAGAGAAGCTGTGCCTACCTCCAGAAACCCATGAAGATCCTGAGAAGTATTCTTTCCCCCTGAATGAACAAGAAGTATTTTTTTAAAAATAACTTCCCCTGTAATTCTTTCCTAATTCTCCAGAGGCATAGGAAGCTTACTCAGATATGCAACTTCTTTTACTGCTGTTATCCAGAACTTCAAAGAGTTTTAGACCACTGAATGGTATCTTGCTCAGTTCAGTTCTGGAGTGGTGTCCACACCTGGAGGTGAGGCCAAGTATATCTCTTAGCTATGGTGGAACAAAAGGAGGCAATGGAAAGGCCAAGATGGACAGATTCAAGGGACAAATATCTCATGATGGCAGAATTTCTGGATGAACAAAAACCCAGGGGGGGAATGAGTGGGACAAAGAACCATCTGAGAGGAACAGAATTAAATGAAGCCATGCTGCAAGAACTTGGGGTGGTAAGACTGGATAAAGCAGCAAGAGTCACTTTCACAGGTAGAAGGCTTCTAGCTAATTCAAACACACATGAAGTTCCCTCTTGTGGAGACAGAGTGTCTAGCTTCATGACCTTTTTCCATGGCTATGGTGTCCACTGGTCCCTAGAGCAATAAGTAATAATGGACACTATCTCCAAAACACACAGAACAGTCTCTTAACGTATGAGCCTGTGACAGCCTATCACTAACTGGTGTGAGATACCCTTTTCTAGGACTATTGCTGGCCATGGCAAAGTGGAGCTACTGCCCTCCAAG
Organism: Terrapene triunguis; assembly: GCF_002925995.2. NCBI lineage: Eukaryota > Metazoa > Chordata > Testudines > Emydidae > Terrapene > Terrapene triunguis. The sequence goes on from NW_020664562.1 coordinate 1,609,804, forward strand.
CCAGAAAAGACACATCCCCATGAACACCCTGCTGCACATCTACTTCTGTCAGCTCGTCTAATGAGCTCTATGGTTAGATGTCTGCTGGAGGGAGAAGGAGAGAGGAAAATGTGGAAGTGTGGGGGAAGGAATGCCAGCAAGCCACAGTAGCCAAGGTTTTCCGCAAGTGCTCTGCAGTGGAATGACAACAAGTTGTTTCTGCACAGAGAGGTAAAATAAACAGAGCTTGTTGTGCAGTTACTAGGCTTACATATGGGGAGTTTTGACAACAAAACTTCTCACCAGCGAGCTACTTTTCTGAATGGGTATGGTCAAACCACTAGTCCATTTCAGACTAATGGATTGCCTATTAGAAATGTATATTCTCTCTCATCCCACGGACTGAGAGGATTCTATGCAACCACTTCAGTTAAATCAGGAAGTAAAAGTTTAGAGGTCACTTCTGAATAACTATCTCCTTCAAGACAGCTATGTACTAATATCGCCTAGGTCATTTGGCCTTGGTTTTGTTTAGCACACTTAGTCCTTCTGACTCACATAAAACATAATGGAAGTCTTCCTCACCATTTCTGCTGTCATTGTTTTAGCTACAATATGAGTTACAGCTTTCCGATCATCTCTGTGTCCTCTCCTACGCCTCAGTATCCTTGGGGTCAGAGGTCCATGAGCTCTGTAATTTAGACCAAAATCTCTGTACTATTAGTTTTATAAAAAGCATTTCTGACGGTATGTAAAATTGTTTGACTTTAAGAAGTTTTATGCTGAATTTATTAGATTTTAACAGATATATGCATTTAAACAACATCTTCATCCGTGACAAACATAACAGACATCTCCAGCATCACAAAACTTTCAGTGTTAAATGCAAGATATGCAAAAGCAGCACATTTGGTATTTCCAAATTTGTTTAGACAAGTCACTCACCACTTTGCTGCCATCTCCAGAATCCTATAAATTAATATATTTCATGAATTTGGCTTTAGGGTCCTGGGCTTTGACCCATGTTTGAAAACAAACATTGAACTCTATTTAAACACTGTTCCCAGTATAATCCATTCAAAAAGATTGTCTGAGTGACCAGTACAGGTAGGCCAAAAAATATTTTAAGGCCATTTTCAAAAAGCATCTTCTAGCCTAGATCAACAGTTTGACTCCATCTTTTGATACAACATAATTCCTTTACTATACCAATCCCCAATGAAAAGTACATATGGAGTGTCCAAACAAAAACCTACCAAAAAACCCCGACACATTTCTTAAAATGTAGGCACATCTTAAAGGGTGGTTATGGTTAGAAAGGGTACTCTTCAAATTATCTATGCTTCATATTCTTTCCTCCCTCAGTATAATAAACCACTTCCGTTTTACAAAACAAAGAGAATTTAAATCTGCAAGAGATGCAGGGCAAGGAGGAGGATTAGAAGGCATTGGAGGTGGGGGGGAGGAGGCAGGACAGAAACAGAAGAAGACAGGGATAGGCTTGTTGGGGGAAGGGAAGACAAGCAGGAGCAAAAGTGTCTGGAGCCACTAGACCACACTCCCCAGCAGAACCTGGAACTAAACCCATTATTCCTAAGTCTCAACATTACTTTGTTATCTAGGAAATCGCTGTGAAACCCACTGAAAGTATGTCTCTCCAATTCCCATCTACTGGCAGTCCCACACAGAAGATAAACTGCCTTCTATTGCTATCAGCTGTGTGAGCTCAAGTGGTAGAGAGCTGTGCCATGAACCAAAAGATCCCAAATATGCTGTTGACCTATGTGGGGGGTAAATCTGTTCCCACATAATGGAATTTGTTTTTGAAATTTAAGTTTAAAAAAAAAAAAAGACTTTGTTTGTTTATTTAAACAGTAATGTAGGAAAGTCAAGCACTCAGAAGTTAGAAAATGTTAAAATTAAGTTTTCCTGTGCAGCCTTAATTCAGCTTCCTTGTGCATGTGTTATGGTAGAGTTTAATTATGTGTTGATGTATATTTTTTCCCTACAGAACTCCTGCCTCATTAAGTTTACAGGACAAACTGTGCTGTAGGAATGAATCAAGGTTGTGTACTGAGTGAGACTGTTGTAGGACTGCTGCCTCATTTGTTGCAGAAGTTGGAAGATGTGTAGTGAATGAGGCAGAGAACTACAGGAAGAAAAAGATGATCTTATCATTAGGGCAGCTGAATAACATTATGGGAACTGAATTCTATCCCTGACACTGCCACAGAGTTCCTATGTGATGCTACGTATGTCACTTAAAGAAAACTTTTCACAGGTGGTCACTAATTGTGCATTCCTCATTTTCTAGGTACCTAGCTTGAGACACATGTGGGTTCATTTGCGTTAAGTGCTGAGCGCACACAACTGCAACTGAAGTCAATGGGCACTGTACTTTCAACATATAAAGTGCTATAAAATGCTACGTACTCTAAAAACCAAGCTTCAGGCTTCTCAAATTCAGCACTCAAAATTAACTGACACTTCTAACAATTTTGAATTTAAGCTTTGTACCTCAGTTCTCTATCTGGAAACTCGGGATATCATCTCCTCGCCTCTCAGGGGATGTTGAAGATTAATTAATTAATGTTCATAAAGAACTAAGATACCTCAATGAGAAAAATACAGAAAACACCATGAGCAAATTAATAATTCTGTTCAAATTCTGCACTGAGTAGTGTGCAGTAAATAATGATGAGGATAGAAATAGTGAATAGTGAACCATCTATCCCGTGCACTGAATGAGGCAGGGGTCTCATGTGGGGGAAAAAGTGATAACATAATTAAAGACTGTCCGAGAACATATGCACACCAGGGCCTGAATTAAGGTTGCCTGTGGGCAACCCTAACTGGCATTTACCAATTTTTGAATGCTTGACTTTGCAACCTTCTTTTAACGTAGGGTTTTTAATATAATATGGATTTACAGTACATATTTTTATACAGTGAAATACTGCAGTTCAGACAGCATCTGGATAAGGACTGAAGTATGCTGATAAACTAAAGAAAAATGGAAGGACAGGGATTTTTCTAAATTTTAGTGATTTAATAGTTCCACTGGAGAGTAAGTAGCAATCAGTTGGTTACCTTAATGTAATAATTCCACTAGGGAGGATATCCGTCTCAACTACTGGCAGGAAGCTTTTAAATTCATAGTTTATAATTAATTACAGTGCTACTTAACTTCTATTAACATTTAGAAAGGACAAGCAAGAAATTATGATGTTTAGAATGGATTTTGTTGTAGGGCCCCAAGTATGAACTAGTAACTATAGAACAGTGGTTCTCAAACTATGGGGCACACCTGGGAATGTGTCACGGGAGGTGCAAGCTGTGAGCACTTTTTTTTTTTTTGGAGTTCCAGCTGTCAACCCCAGGCGGCTGGGGCTTGGGCAGCAGGGCCATGCACAACCAGGAGGCCAGGGGAGGGGATAAAGAGGACAGCCAGAGGCCCGCCATCCCAGGGCTCTCCTCACCTCCCTCCCCCAATCCCTCACCGGGATGTAATCTGGGCTCTCCTCCCCCCTCCACCCCCCACCAGTCCTTCACCCGGAGGCAGCGGCAGGGCTCTGGCTATCAGCCCTGGAACAGCAGCAGCGCAGAAGTAAGGGTGGCAATGGGGAGCTAAGTCTGCTGTGAAAAGTGATATTGACAAATAGCACTTTTAACATTGCCACCCTTACTTCTGCGCTGCTGCTGGCACAATGCTGCCTTCAGAGCTGGGCACCTGGCCAGAGGTATATGTACTTGTGTGGCAGGGGCTGTAAATGACTACAGACACAAAGAAAGGGGACTCAATCAAATAAGTTTGAGAACCACTGCTATAGAAGTTACCTGAGGCGAAGGTCCTCCCATATTTTCAGCAATCCACACAGCATTACTAGTTCATAGTATTTTTTCCAACATTCAACAGCTTCTTCTGCTGTAGGTTCTTCTTTAATATTACTTTGGTACTGAATCAATTCCAAATGCATGTTTTTATACTTCTCCAGATTTTTTCTAAAACGTTGACCAATTGGAGCAGGAATAGTTCCATTCTCAATATCACACCAACTGTGAAAATAAAATAAAAATGTTATACTTCTGTAATAGGGCGTACAGGCCCCATGCTGGCAAGGAGGGGGTTAATGAAGGACTCTGGACCCAACTGGCCCCGGGTCATTACACCTGCAGCAGATGTCAGGTATGAAGAGGGGAGTTAAAAGAAGTCCCAGCTCAGTGCGGGGCTGATCAGGAAAGAAAGCAGAGCTCTGCTTCTTTGCCAAGGAAAGCCTGGTTTCAGCCAAGAGTCAGATACAGCTTGCTGTCTGGATGAGCCTCCCAAAGGATGAGATGACCAGGCCAAGTAAGACTGACCAAAAGGCCTGGCTGCATGGATACATGCCCTAAATCAGGAGTCTCAAACACGCGGGCCGCATGTTATTTCCTGTGGCCCTCCAAAGGCGCCAACTTCGCCAGCAGCCAAGCTCCCCTCTCGTTCCCCTTCCCCCCAGCGCGCTGTGTCCCTGCTCCTCCGCCTACCTCCCAGCACTTCCTTGGCAGCACTTAAGACTTTCCAGGAGGGGGGGGAAGAGCAGGGACGCGGTGCACTCGGGGGAGGAGGCGGGGCGGGGATTTGGGGAAGGGGTTGGAATAGGAGCAGGGAGGGGGCGGAGTTGGGGCGGGGACTTCGGGGAAGAAGTTGGAATGGGGGCGGGGAAGGGGTGGGAAGAAGTGGGGTAGGGGCGGGGCTGCTTGAGACCCCTGTGATAAACTGTTTGTTGGGGTACCGGGCATCATCGCCCAGGGATCTCTCTGTTAAGGGTTCTGGACACCTAGGGATTCCCCCCCCATTGCCCAGGGGTCTCTCTTTTAGGGGTGCTGGGCACCCAGAGGTCCCATCCCCATTGCCCAGGGTTCTCTCTGTTGGGACACTGCACAGTGTCTGTGATGAAGTGGAAATTTTCTGTAACATTTTTATAATTCCTAGGCGAGCCTCAGTTTCCCTCTCGACTTTGCGCTGTGACCCGGGGGGTGGAAAGGGTTACACAGTGCAGGAGAGAGTCGGCGCCTATGGCGGGCCACAGGAAACGGCCTGCAGGCCACGTGTTTGAGACTCCTGGTGTAGATCATCATCAGTGTTACTGACCACATAAGGAATAGTTACAGGTGTTTATATTTTATTAAAACCCCTCTTTGCATTACAGTTTTAAAAAAGTTAATACATTGACTTTTAATAGCGTACTATATTACTCTTCATTTTTTTTCATTTTTGACTATACTTTTGTATTGTTGTATGAAAAGGTTTCAGTGATGTGGCCCTCGGGCCAATGTACTAGTCCTCATGTGGTGCTCGTGGTGATTTGAGTTTGAGATTCCTGCCCTAAATAGAAGGGCAGGATCCTGCTGAAGATTCCTTGGATAACTCTGTTTTTGAGTTCATAGCATTCCTTTATTTTTGGACTTTAATACCCCAGAAAAGGTAGGACTCAAGTGTGCCTTAGCTGGAGGGCTAAAGCACCAATGCAGTAGACCCTGTGAGAGGTGGCAACTGACTGTTGGATACCCTATGACAAGGTGAATAGTGCTCCAACGTAGGAGATCCCTCACAGCTTTTTTTTTTTTTTTTAAATATATAAAAGAACACCCCACACACACCCCCCTCAATCTCTTTTTTGGGATAATATACTTACAGTTTAATTCTCTCTTCTACCAGTGCCGCATAGGTCTCACAACTTTCATCTTCATCCCAGTCCCTCCAAAGGAAGTCGTAGAAAAACCTAAAAGATATATTGACATTACAGGGGGTCCCGAGTATACGTCAGGATTGCGTTCTTGAAAAGGGCAATGGATACTGAAACGACAGATACCAGGGAATTTAATTTTTCCCCATAAGAAAAAATTGCCTGCCCCACTCTACTCCTGCCCTGCCTCTTCCCGCCCAGTTCTGCCCCCTCCTCCGAGCGCACCCCATCCCCGCTCCTCCTCCTCCCTCCCTCCTGAACCCCATGAGAAGCACCCAAAGAAAAGCCCTGCAGAAGGTGAAGCAACAGCTATGTGCATCGGAACACGTTCCCCTATTGGTGAGCGACGGATTCAAGAAATGATGGACAAGGGGGAGACTTATACCGGGGACCTCCCTGCATGATACTGCCACCACATTTGTTCTTGCGTGAGAAGCAGAAAAAAAAAGCTTCCATATGTTTTGGCAATCAACCTCATAACTTTTTACTGTAGTGATCTCAAGTTGTGAAAAACATTTTCACTTCATAAAAAACTGCAACACCGCAAATCTTATTTCCCCGCAAGAAAAATCTGCTTAATTTCTGCAGTTTGATTTCTCTCTTCACCTCACCAGCAACCTTAAGTAAAATCTCAACAGCACTTCTATAAGTTCATCTATATGGTGGTTTATGGCTGTCCAAAAGAAAAAATGTAGTTACCTACCCTTCATTTTTCCTTCTCTGAAATGGGCACCTGGTGCTCCATAATCTGTTACAACTAGGTTACTCTTCCTCATCTTCCAAGCCTTGTGACTAAAAAAAATAAACTCCACTAGCTTCACAATGTAGTGCTGGCAATTAGAACTGATAAGAGAAGTGATTGCCTCTCTGTAACTCCCCAATCAACTGCTCATGCTAAGATGATAAATTATGAATTCCGATTATAACACAGGGAAATGGAAGAAACTGCTTACAGCAAAGAAAGATCCTAATATGAGGGAATCACAAGATTTCTCCATCTCTCCCTGCAGGAATATTCCATAAAGAGAAAAAAGGAAGAACTGAGACATTTCCCCTCCAACTGGAAATGAATGCAAATTAGGTGACAACCTGGGAGAGATCTCTCAGAGCACCAGATGCCCACTTAAGAGAAGGAAAAGTTACATGTAGGTAGGTAAATTTAACCTGTCTTCATCATGGGTACCTGGTGCTCAGTAATCCATTACAACTGGGAAGTAACCAGTAAAACTTATCTACATAAACAGGAGGGAAACTTGAAACATCAAGAGTGAACCACAAGGAAAAAACAACTGCTTGAGGATAGGTTTATTTTGTTTTACTTTTCTTCTGCCTTCCCTCAGTATGTGAAGTGTTTATTGAAAGAAAGCCAAGAGAGCCTGCAGGACCTTCTGCCCAAAAGTTATCTCAAAGACAAAACATCTATTTAAAACAATAAAGGAATGCACTTAAGTCCACATAGCTATACTACAAAATTACTTCAAAGCACTATGCTATTCTGTCCAGGAAATGGACATATGCCTGAACTTTTACAGGAGGAGGGGGATCTTTTATGAACAAACTGTAGGCCTGACAAACTCCTTAATTTATCCATCTAGGACTAGTGCCTATAATGCTTTTGTTGCAATCTTCCTTAGGTCATCCATCTAATATTAAAATTGCATCCAATTTTCTTCAAGAATTAGTTTTATGTAAATAGAATTTGAATATCCCAACATCTAAAAGCAAGTAACTGATTCTCTTAGTGGTGAAAGAACTTAGGCCTGGTCTACACTAGAGGTTTTTTCGAATTTAGCAGCGTTAAATCGAATTAACTCTGCACCCGTCCACACAACGAAGCTATTTAGTTCGACATAGAGGTCTCTTAAATTCGACTTCTGTACTCCTCCCCAATGAGAGGAGTAGCGCTAAATTCGACATGGCCATGTCGAATTAGGGGAGGTGTGGATGGAAATCGACGCTCCTGGAGCTATCCCACAGTGCACCACTCTGTTGACGCTCTGGACAGCAGTCCGAGCTCAGATGCTCTGACCAGCCACACAGGAAAAGCCCCGGGAAAATTTGAATTCCTTTTCCTGTCTGGGCAGTTTGAATCTCATTTCCTGTTTGGACATCGTGGCGAGCTCAGCAGCACTGGCAACGATGCAGAGCTCTCCAGCAGAGGTGGCCATGCAATCTCAGAATAGAAAGAGGGCCCCAGCATGGACTAATCGGGAAGTCTTGGATCTGATCACTGTGTGGGGCGATGAGTCCGTGCTTTCGCAGCTGCGATCGAAAAGACGGAATGCAAAGATCTACGAGAAGATCTCAAAAGCCATGACAGAGAGAGGATACAGCCGGGATGCAACGCAGTGCCACGTGAAAAATCAAGGAGCTGAGACAAGGGTACCAGAAGACCAAAGAGGCAAACAGACGCTCCGGATCCCAGCCCCAGACATGCCGTTTCTACGAGGCACTGCATTCCATTCTAGGTGCGGCCGCCACCACTACCCCATCACTGACCGTGGATTCTGAGGATGGGATATTGTCGACGGCCGCTTCCTCTGAGATGTTAGCGGACGGGAAGATGAGGAAGGAGATGAGGAGGACGAGGCAGTCGACAGCGCTTACAACGCTGATTTCCCAGACAGCCAGGATCTCTTCATCACCCTCACAGAGATCCCCTACCAACCGTCCCCAGGCGTTAACCCGTACCCAGAATCAGGGGAAGGATCAGTCGGTAAGTGTTTTAAACATGTAAACGTTTATTTTGAACAGAACAGGAATATTAACAGTGGGTTTTTCATGATTAGTTTGCCCTAGGCGCTTAATGTTTTAGTCCTTGGCAGTGCAACTACTGCCAAAAAATCTAACAATGTCCGGTTTGTCATGATTGGTTTGCCCTAGGCACTCTACTGTTTAGTCCTTGCCAGTGCAGCTACAGTAAAATACGGTCTATATGTCTGGGGATAGAGCTGAAATCCTCATGGGACATCTCCACGAAGCTCTCCTGGAGGTAAATGGAAAGCCTTTGCATGAGGTTCCTTGGGAGAGCGGCCTTATTGTGTCCTCCATAGTAGGAAACGTTTCCGCGCCAGGCTATCAGCAAGTACTCCAGGATCATTGCCTTGCAGAGCATGGTGGCATACGGCCCTGGTTTTTGCAGGCTTTCACGAAGCATGCGTTCTTTCTCGGTCTCAGAAATCCTCATCAGAGTGATGTCGCTCATGGTGACCTGCTTTGAATTAGGGGAATGTTAGTATTGGGACTGCTTGCCAGTTCCTTTACAGAACTGTAACCGGCGGTTTACAGCCACGCGGTGGAGGCGGGAGAGGGGCAGCATACAGGGATCTTTCCTGGGGACAGCCGCGAGGGGGTGGGACAGGGGCAGAGTTCATGGTTGCCGGATTGCTGGCAGCAGGAACTGGCCAATGCTAGGAGCATTGCTTTGAACGTGAAAGAAGGGCAGTGCTATAATTTAAGTTTTAAGCAGCCACAAGTCTACGGCTTACCATGTCAGCCTGCTACCCAAATTCCGCTGTCCTGCCCCACTTGTCTGATCTGCACTGCAAAACCCCCAGGCACTGAATGCGAAGGTCGAAAATTCGACCGTGTCCTGAGTGCACATGTGATAGGTGCTGTGCATGGTCTTGTTCACAGAGAAAGACTATGTTCTTTGTTCACAAAAAAAATCTTTCTGAGGAATTCACTCCCTTTTTCCCATCCCACAGCTGCGACTGTCTCCCGACCTACCCTGGCATCACCCTCCCAAGGCTGGCGCAGATTACGCGCAGAAAGAAAAGGACACGGGACGACATGTTCTCAGAACTTATGGGCTGCTCCCGTGCCGAGGCGGCCCAGAGACCCAGTGGAGGGAGAACATGTCGCAATACCAGCGAGCACACAGCGAACGGGAGGAGAGGTGGTGGCAGGAAGACCAGCAGGCGACTCAAATGCTGCTTGGACTAATGAGGGAGCAAACGGACACGCTACGGCGCCTTCTGGATGTTCTGCAGGACCGGAGGCAGGAGGACAGAGCCCCGCTGCAGTGTATCTGTAACCGCCCTCCCCCGCCACAAAGTCCCATACCCCCCTCACCCAAAGTCCCAAGAAGGAGGGGCGGCAGAGGCCGTGAAAACTGTCACTCCACCCCTGCAGACTGCTCAAGTAGCAGAAGGCTGTCATTCCCCAAAATTTGATAAGTCCTTTCCTTCCCGCCTCACCCAAGCCCCCGTCCCAGTTTTATCCCCTGTGTTGTTGCTAATAAAAAATACGTTTCTGTTAATTACTGTTTCCATCATGTTCTTTTAGAGGAGAGTGTGTTTGAAGGGGGGGGAAGGGGGTTGGTAATTGGACAGGACAGTCACCTTTACCAGGGTACAGACACGGGGGCAGGTTCAGCAGCAGGTCACACACACATTGCAGTCACTAGGCACCCTGGTCATTCTGGGAGGTGGTTTTCATGTTCTGTGTGGGGGGGGCTATGTGACGGGGGAGGACGGTTAGAGATCTTATGCTGCGGTCCTTATCCTGGATCACAGAGCCATGCACCAGGAGATCTGTAACCGTCCTCCCCCTGCCAGAAAGTCACACAGCCCCCACACACAGAGTCCCGAACAGGAGGGGTGGCAGGCTCCGTTGAAACAACCAGTCCACCAGTGCGGACCGCTCTAGGAGCAGGAGCCTGTCATTCCTCGAGTTTAGAAGCGTCCTTTGCATCACTACACTACACCCGCTCCCCACCACAGTCTGCGTCCCAGTTTCAACACTTTACCGCGAAAACCGTAATAAAGAAAATGGTGTTCATTAACAAATTTCCAGTTATTTTATTTTTAAACGTGTGTTGGAAGGGGGGGAACGGGGTATGTAACTGAAGAGGATAGTGAACATTAACTGGGTAAAGAAACAGGGGCAGGTTCAGCTTCTCTGTAAACAAACTTAATAGTCATAGGTTACCCCGCTCACTGAGGAACCTAGTTTTCAAAGCCTGCCGGATGCACAGCGCGTCCCGCTGGGCTCTTCTAATCGCACGGCTGTCTGGCTGGGCGTAATCAGCAGCCAGGCTATTTGCCTCAACCTCCCACCCCGCCATAAAGGTCTCCCCCTTGCTCTCACAGAGATTGTGGAGCACACAGCAAGCTGCAATAACAATGGGGATATTGGTTTCGCTGAGATCAGAGCGAGTCAGTAAGCTTCTCCATCTCCCCTTGAGACGTCCAAAAGCACACTCCACAACCATTCTGCACTTGCTCAGCTGGTAGTTGAAGAGTTCTTTTTCAGTGTCCAGGGCGCCTGTATAGGGCTTCATGAGCCAGGGCATTAGCGGGTAGGCTGGGTCCCCGAGGATCACTATAGGCATCTCCACATCCCCAACAGTTATTTTGTGGTCCGGGAAGTAAATACCTTCCTGCAGCCGTCTAAACAGACCAGAGTTCCTGAAAACACGAGCGTCACGAACCTTGCTCGGCCATCCGACGTTGCTGTTTGTAAAACGTCCTCTATGGTCCACCAGTGCTTGCAGCACCATTGAAAAGTAGCCCTTTCGGTTAATGTACTGGCTGGCCTGGTGGTCCGGTCCCAGGATAGGGATGTGAGTTCCATCTATAGCCCCACCGCAGTTTGGGAATCCCATCGCAGCGAAGCCATCTATGATGACCGGAACGTTTCCAAGGGTCACTTCCTTTGACAGCAGTAGCTCAACGATTGCGTTGGCTACTTGCATCGCAACAACCCCCACGGTAGATTTGCCCACGCCAAAGTGGTTCGCCACTGACTGGTAGCTGTCTGGCGTTGCAAGCTTCCAGAGGGCTATGGCCACTCGCTTCTGGACAGTCAGGGCTGCTCGCATCCGGGTGTCCTTGCGCTTCAGGGCAGGGGACAGCAACTCACAAAGGTCCAGGGAAGTTCCCTTCCGCATGCGAAAGTTTCGCAGCCACTGTGATTCATCCCAGACCTGCAGCACTATGCGGTCCCACCAGTCCGTGCTTGTTTCCCGGGCCCAGAATCGCCGTTCCACAGCATCAACGTGACCCATTGCCACCATGATGTTCACGGCTCGGGGTCCGTGCTTTGTGACAGGTCTGTGCCACTCTCAGACTTCATGTCCTCACCGCGCTGCTGTAGCCTCCTCGCCCGATTTCTCAGCATCTGCCTCTGGAAAAGGTGGATGATAAGGTGTGAGGTGTTGACAACGGCCATAACTGCAGCGATGGTCGCAGCGGGCTCCATGCTCGCAGTGCTGTGGCGTCCGCGCTGTCACTCACCAGAAAAGCGCACGAAATGAAATGACTGCCTGCCGGCGCTTTCAGGGAGGGAGGACGGGAGTGACGGTTGGATGACGACAGTTACCCAAAACCACCCTCGACACATTTTTTTCCCCAGCAGGCATTGGGGGCTCGACCCAGAATTCCAATGGGCAGCGGGGACTGCGGGAACTGTGGGATAGCTGCCCACAGTACACCACTTCCAATGTCGACGCTTGCCCCGTTAGTGTGGACTCACAAAGTCGAATTACTGTCCTTAGTGTGGATACACACGTTCGACTTTCTAATATCGATTCCACATATTCGAATTAAGTAAAATCGAACTACTATCATAGTGTAGACATACCCTTAGAATACAAGGAAAGCAAATAGATTACAATGTTCAAGTGGAAACTATAATTTCAGGGGACACAATTCTGGTACAGGCCTGAAAATCATTTCATCTGCAAAAAAACTGCACAGAAAGATTCCAGATGGATAAAGCCCCCCAAACTTTAGACTTGATGACCCTTGCGGTCCCCTCTAACTCTCTGGCTCTATCAACTAACTCTCCTGGCCAATGTAATTGCGAACAGATAAAATGTTTTAATAAGTATGGGGAAAACTCCCCCATTTGTTTAGGAAAAATTAGATTATCTGAAACATTAAACTATTCTACTAGTCTCCTAACAGCATCTCTGCAGAGAGACAGCTTTAAGGAATTGGGAAATGTGAGGGTGTTGCAATAAATGCTAGAATTGGAAGGAATATGCTACAAGTAGCCTAACATTGAGACCTGAACCTTCAGGAAGATTGTGTCATAGTTTGAGCAAGTGCCTATCTAGAAGGAACTCCAATATATGTCCTTTCAAGAGCACCATGAGAATCAAGTTCTCAAAATCCTTTCAAGTTGCCAGATTTGTGGACAATTTCTAGATTTGACTAGGATGTTCCATGAGCTCTCCTGAATATTCATGCTCTAGAAGGCAAAAACTTCAATTTCCAGGCCAAACACTTCATGTGCTGAGGTCTAGAAGTTTGAGAGGATCCTGAAATATGTTTCCACTTGACCAGGAAGTTCGAAGTGCTTTTTTGGTCACATACACTAAGGTATTTTACTGAAGGCCTGAATTAACCTTTTCAAAAGACACCGCAACCCCCAATATACTGGGCTGTCCATCTTAACTGTTGTAAAGATTGCTGTTTCTGCAGCTATAGCTTTTGCTGCTGCCTCAGTCTATGACTTGCTCCTTGAAGAGACAGAGGAATGCTTTAAAAAAGAAATGATAGAAAGAGTTTATAAATGAGGAGGGAAAGCTGAGATGAACATGCTCTGACCTTAAAGCCTTACTGAAGTGGTTTTAAAGCTGTGCAACAAAACTCTCCTTTCTTAATGCTAACATTTTAGCACAGGATTACAGCCATTTGGATTGTCCATTGAAGCTGTCAAGCTAATGGTGTAAGCAACTAGCCACTCAGCAATATCACTTGAATGAAAATTGTTGTCAGGCTCAGTAAAGTGGCAGGCTAGACCAGTTTGGAACACGTGAAAGGAAACTGGAAGAGAGAAGCTCAGTCACATCCCTATAGATTCCAGCTATTTTGATGGTCTGTTATTGGTATAGGCAGGATGCTTGCAGTAGGGGCTAGGATGCTCTGCTGCACTCATAAGAAAAGTCAGCAACAGTGGTAAAAAGGCAAGCTGTTAGGCCACGCTGAGCTAAGGGAGGCCAGACAGAAAACAGGTCTACTGACAGGCTACCAGTATGGCCTAGATCACTCTGCATCCTGCAAAATACAAAAATCAAATCAAATTGGGGGCAGGGGAAGAGAATGCAGTGGTAATACGAAGAACTATACTAGGCCATACTGTCACCACACTTGAGAAAGCCAGGGTAACAAAGGGCTAGCGGGCATCAGCAGGCTGGACCAGGCCACTCTACTGACTCGCTGAGGAAAAGACAGCAGAAGGAGTGGATATACGGTGTAGGGAAATGCAGGGTATAGAATATGCTTCACAAATCCATATCTGCACAACCCTCAGGCTGCCCTAATATAATGGTAACTGATACCAAATACGGAGAATCTGAAACATTTGAGTGCTATGTTGTTGGGGTTTTTTTTTTTTTAAAACGATGTTTTCATTTTCAGAGCCTGTAGAAGTCAGAGCTTAAGCACAAGAAAAATTGTCTAACGTCCTAGACAGTTGGGCCAAAAACACCAGGTACGTTGGCAAACTGAAAGCAGTAGGCAAGTCATGCTCCCAGGTTGTTCCTGACCCTGCTGACTTACCAGCCTCTTGGGAACATTCCTAGAACCCATACTTCACCACAGTCAGATGAGAAAAATAAAAAGCTAGGGGCCTCTGGCTTGGTGCTTCCAAAATGCCAGGTCCTGATGCAGAATTTCCATTCCAACCAGCTTAAGGCTTGCCTGTCGGATGTCTGTAGAGTGGAGTGAGTAGGTGGTGATCATAGCTAAGCCTGCTACACTGCCATGTTTCCTCCTCAGTAATAGCTTTCCCGTACACTCCTCGTCTCAAAAATCCTCTAAGGCCTGGGTCTACACTACAAACTTACATTGGTATAACTACATCGCTCAGGAGTGTGAAAAATCCATGCCCCAGAGCAACGCAGTTATACCAACCTAACCCGTTATAGATAGCGCTAGGTTGACGGGAGAACTTTTCCTGTCTACATAGCTTCCACCTCTCATGGAAGTAGGGTTTCTCCCGTCAGGATAATATCTTCACTAAAGCGCTACAATGGTGCAGCTGCACTGGTGTAGCTGTGCCACTGCAGCTTTTTAAGTGTAGACCTGCCCTAACCTACTAGGGGCACCAAGAAGAGGAAGAAAAAAGAAATATGCACAATGGAAGTAACTCCTGCTTAGAGATGAGTCCTAAGAGAACCTCCAGGTTCTTTGAGCAGAGGCAAAACACTGGGGCATTAGAGAGGCAATCACTACACCAGGGGTCGGCAACCTACAGCATGCATGCCAAAGGCGGCACACGAGCCAATTTTTCCAGCCCCGCACAGCCCGCTGCCGGCCTGGGTGAACGGAACCCTGGCTGGCAGCAGGCTGAGTGGGGCCAGCAGCTAGGACGCCGACAGGCAGGAGCCGGCGGGTCTGGAGTTCCTGACGCCGGCCCCTTGCCAGCCAGGGTCCGGCCATCGGCCCCGCTCAGCCTGCTGCGGCCTGGGATACCAGCCGCCGGCCCCGCTCACCTCGCTGCTGGTCTGGGGTTCCAACCACCCGGCCCCCTGTATTTATGTGCCCGTGCTTAATTTGTGTTTTCGATGATTTGCCTTCTGAAAAAATCTCCCATGTCTCGCACCCCCAGGCTAAGAACCACTGCACTAAACTGATAAGATCTGCATTTTAATTTAATTTTAAATGAAGCTTCTTAAACATCTAAAAACCTTGTTTACTTTACATACAACAATAGTTTAGTTATATAATATAGAGTTATAGAGAGAGACCTTCTAAAAACATTAAAATGTATTACTGGCACGCGAAACCTTAAATTAGAGTGAATAAATGAAGACTCGGCACACCACTTCTGAAATGTTGCTGACCCCTGCACTACATTGTGAAGCTAGAAAGAAATGGCAAAATATTTTCAAGTTGAAATGACTCATTGAAAGAAATCCTTTTCTGCAAACAGTTTGTTTCTACACATTAACAAGCATTTTGTCAGAAAATTCCTGACTGGCTCTACTCAAGATACAGTACTGCAAACCTTGAAAACACCATATGGTTGGCGCATTAAGATAAAAGGGTCAACACCTTTTAGAGTAAAAAAAGCAGAAGTATTAAGGCAAAGCACCAAAATCCAGATAGAGCTGCTGAACCTCAGGTCCAAAAGCTGTTCCCTCCTGGACTAAGTAAATCCAATCAAATTGCAAGGGTTTTTTGGGCCATTAACTGGACTGCATCAAAATACTTTTTCATCCTTACCACTTTTTAAACTGAGACTTTTGTTTGTGAATACTCTTACACTATTAATGAAGCAAAGTAAATCTTTCTAATCTTTCTATTTTAGGTACAGTTCCTCAGTTAACATTTTAGCATCTCTGAATGGCAAAAATACAGGGGAAAAAGCTAAATACCTCACAACGTCCAAAGCCTGGGCAATATCAAATACTACCATATCCTGCCCCTCGACAGGGTAGATTTCCAGCAAAGGTACACAATGGTCCAGTTCCTCCAAAACATTATCAACAAGCTCTCTTGGAATATTTGCAATATTAGAGGAAAATGGTTCAGCAACAGATATAGAAGCTTTCAAGTGAGATGAGGTGCTCTGAGATGGTTTGCAAGTAACCTAAGACATAAGAAATATATAGTTACAAAATGTTTTTAAAATGTCTATATCTTTATTAGTATGATCCTGCAATCCTGCCACACACACAGTTCTTATTAACTTTCATGGGAGTGCCACCTGTAGAACTGATCCATACTAAAAATAATTAGTGAAAATGACATCTTCCTTTAATTTTACCTTAAAGCAGTAGTATGATTTTAAGAGAAAATGATTAGTTTGCTACAGAATAGGTAAATTGAAAATTATGAGTTATTTTTTTAATCTAAACACTACAGACAGCTGTAGAGGCCAGTATTTAAGCCTGTTTATCATTCAGGGTGAGAATTTGCAATTTCATAGTCTACTTATCTAGTATGTTAAGCTCAGTTTGAGGTTTTGTTTATTTACTAGGTAATCTCTTTGATCTGTTTGCTATCACTTATAATCACTTAAAATCTATCTTTTTGTAGTTAATAAACATATTTTATGTTTTAATCCAAACCAGTGTGCGTTTGACTAAGGTGTCTGGGGAAAATCTCAGCTTGATTACCACAACTATGCATGGTCCTCTTCACATTGAGGTTAAGCCCATATATAATGGCCAGATTCGACCAGGGCAGAACGAACAGTACTGCTCTGGGGTCTTAGGCTGGGAGGCTAGTGATTAGAGAGCCTGCATGTGACTGCAGCTGGGTGTGTCCCTACCTTTGTGAATACTGGTGAAAGTGCAAGCCTGGAGGGCTTTGCAACTTGTCACGGCAACACAGTGTGAAAGGGAGCTGGTGGGTCAGAGAGCTCAGTGATACCCCAGTTCTAGGTGGCACCCCGGGGAGGAACCTGTCACAGGAATCCTGTGGGGGGAAAATATAGCATGTAATCTCATAATTAAAGACTACTGTAATGTTTACAGGAGCAGAAGTTAAGATTGTGAAAGCGACCTTCATTTTGGCATTTCCAGACTCTGGAATACTTAATTTTTAACCTTAATTTAACTACTTTAAAAAAAAAAAAAAAAAAAACGACATTAAAAAATAGAAAATAATTTGTGTGTGACTACACATCACATGTCACAGAAAGGAAAAATTTAGTTAAAAAAAGAATTGATAGTCTAATCCTGTCCCTACCATTATCCTGTTTCCTTGAATTTGCAGGTTGGAGGATATAGTTATTCTTTTTTTCCAGTTCTCAAGGACCAATGTGCAATAACAAGCACTTGAACCAGTCTCAGAAGAAGCACTAAGAGATCGTATTGCATACCAGGATCCCCAAGCAGTGGAGTAATTATGTCCATAAAGTTGGGTGAAGAACAAAGACACTACTCCACAGCTAGATAGCAGCTCAACTCCCATGAGGTTTTGTGTAGTCATCAGTCAGGAGAAGCTCATTAAGTTTCAGCAAGAGCTGTACACATCTCCAGAATGAAACTGGGGAAAGAGGAAAATTGTTTCCTCTAATTCACTTGTTTACCAAAATCTCATTCCAAGATTTTAGCTTCTTTATGGGACTCCCCTGGCATAAGGATTCCAAATTAGTGGGGATGAAGGGTAGGGTCATGAGATCTGTGAGGACCAAAGCATCTCTAAGTCCACTTTCCATAAGGTAAATAACCTCTTTTCCAATGCTTGTCCATAAGGATCCCACGCTGCAGGTGAGTGACCAACAGTTACCTCTCAAAAAAGCTGGCTGTAGGATTCCTATCCAAGATGCCACAATGGAATAATGATAGGTATGTGAACTGATCAAACTCCAACTAGCTTCTCTACAAATCTCAGGAATACGGAATGGCAGAGTATACAAAGATGGTATTTTCCACAATCTGACTACCATACACAATAGCTCAAAGTATGTCCTTTTCTGCACTTGAAAATGTTAGTAAATGCATCTAGTTCGAAAAGCATGCACAAATGGAGGACTAAAAAACGGTTACTCACCTCTTGTAACTGTTGTTCTTCAAGAGGTAGTGTTCATGTCCATTCCAATCAGGTGTGTGCGCACTCACGTGCACAATGGCTGGATGATTTTTCCCATAGCAGCATCTGTCAGGTCAGTCTGGGCGCCCCCTGGAGTCACGCCTTCATGGTGCTCAATATAGGGCCCTGCCGACTCGCCACCCCTTCAGTTCCTTCTTGCTGGCTAGAGGGGAAGGAGGGTGGGTCCTGGAATGGACATGAACAACTCATCTCAAAGAACAACAGTTACAAGAAGGTGAGTAATCGTTTTTTCTTCTTCTTCGAGTGCTTGTTCATGTCCATTCTAATCAGGTGACTCCCAAGCCCAAGTTCAGGAGGTGGGGTCGGAGTTGTCCACTGATTGGAGTACTGCTCATCCGAAAGCCGCATCATCTCTGGCCTGCTGGGTAATCGCATAGTGCATGGAGAGAGTGTGTATGGAGGACCACATCGCCGCCCTGCAGATTTCCTGAGTAGGGACCTGGGCCAGGAACGCTGTAGATGAAGCCTGTGCCCTGGTAGAGTGTGCAGTAATCAGAGGTGCAGGAACACCTGCTAGGTTGTAGCACTCACGAATATGGAGACGCTATCCATAACAAGATGAGTTGGAATGACACAGGCTGACCTTTCATCCTGTCCACCACTGCCACGAATAACTGGACTGATTTCCTGAATGGTTTTGTTCTCTCGATGTAAAAGGCCAGCGCCCTGTGGACATCCAGAGAGTGGAGCCTCTGCTCCCTGCCGCTGGAATGAGGCTTAGGGTAGAAGACCAAGAGAAAGATGTCCTGGTTGATGTGAAACTGCAACACAGCCTTCAAGAAGAAAGCAGGATGGGGCTTGAGCTGAACCTTGTCCTTATAAAACATGGTGTAGGGAGGGTCTGATGTTAGGGCCCTGAGCTCAGATACCCTCCTGGCCAAGATTATCGCTACCAGGAATGTTACCTTGTAAGAGAGGTAGAGCAGGGAGCATGTTGCTAAAGGTTCAAAGGGGGGCCCCCCCATGAGCCTACAGAGGACCAAGTTGAGGTCCCAGACAGGGACAGGCTGACAGACATTAGGGTATAGCCTGTCGATCCCTTTTAGGAATCGGCTGACCATGGGGTTAAGAAACACAGAGCGGCCCTGCACGCCCAGGTGGAAGGCCGAGATGGCGGCTAAGTGCACCCTTATTGAAGACCAGAATCCCTCCTGCTTCAGATGGAGGAGGTAGTCCAGAATGAGTGGCACTGAAGCAAACGTCGGGGGCGAATGGTGCTGCGCCAACCAGATTGAAAATCTCTTCCACTTGGCAGGGTATATGGCTCTCATAGAGGGTTTCCTACTGCCCAGGAGGACCTGTCTAACCTGGTCTGAACAGGAAAGCTCCAACGGACTTAACCATGGAGCTTCCATGCCATGAGATGAAGCGACTGGAGGTTCGTGTGTTGGAGACGCCCATGATCTTGTGTGAGAAGGTCCGGGAAGAGCAGCAAGGTAATCGGGGCTCTCACGGACATGTCTAGGAGAGTTGTGTACCAGTGCTGATGGGGCCAGGCCGATGCTATCAGTATGACCTGAGCTCCATCTCTGAGGATCTTGAGAAGCACCTTGTGAATGAGTGGTATGGATGGAAAGGCGTATAGGAGAGAACCTCCCCAATGGAGGAACACATCCGCGCTGGAGCCTGGGCTGTGATTCTGGAAGGAGCAGAACCGCTGGCACTTCCTGTTGCGTCACGTGGCGAAAAGGTCTACCTGGGCAAAACCCCACCTCTGGAAGATTTAAATTGCGACGTCTGGGCGAAGGGCCCACTCGTGGCTGTGAAATGACCTGCTGAGGTGGTCTACCAGCTCGTTCTGTACCCCAAGGAGGTACGACATCAGATGTACTGAATGTTCTACACAGAAGTCCCAAAGCATGAGGGCTTCCTTGCACAGGGGAGAGGAGCATGCACCCCCCCCTGTTGGTTGATATAGAACACTGCTGTTGTATTGTCCGTCATGATTGATACACATTGTCCAGTTAGGTAAGGACGGAAGGTCTGACATGCTAGGCCTACCACTCTCAGCTCTCTGACATTGATGTGGAGACCCAGATCTGCTTGAGACCAGAGGCCTTGAGTTCTGCAGTCTCCCAGATGAGCTCCACAGCCCATCTGATGCATCCATCACCAGTGACAGAGGCGGCTGTGGGGCAGCAAAGGAAACCCGAGCACACCTCCTGAACATCAATCCACCACCGGAGGGAGTCGAGGACTGGGCGAGGCAGGATCACAATCCTGTGCAAACTGCCCTGGGCTGGCCGATATACTGACACAAGCCACGACTGAAGCGGTCGAATCCTGAATCTGGCATGCTGCACCACATAGGTACAGGCAGCCATGTGTCCGAGAAGTTTCAGGCAGTTCCTCCCTGTAGTGGTGGGGAACTGTCTGAGGCCTCGAATTATATCGTTGAGGGCCTGAAACCTTGCCTCCGGCAGGTATGCCCTAGCTTGGGTTGAGTCCAGTGCTGCCCCTATGAACTCTATCCTCTGGATGGGAGACAGTCAATTTTGCTTCGTTTAGAAGTAGACCAGGCTGTCTAAGGTGGCTCTGATGAATCTGACCTGAGCTTCCACTTGGGTCCTGGAGCGGCCTTTGATCAGCCAGTCGTCGAGGTAAAGAAATACCTGTACTTGGTGCCTTCGCAAAAACGCGGCGAAGACTGCCATGCACTTGGTGAAGACTTGAGGTGCTGCTGACAGGCCGAACAGGAGGACAGTAAATCGGTAGTGGGTACTGTTGACCACAAACCTGAGGTACTTCCTGTGGGGCTGAGTAACTGTGATATGAAAATGTGTGTCCTTCAAGTCGAGGGCGGCATACTAGTCTACTGGATCTAGTAAGGGGATGATGGAAGCCAAGGAGACCATGCGGAACCTGAGTTTCTTTATGAACTTGTTGAGTTCTCACAGGTCCAGGATAGGCCTGAGGCCGCCTTTGGCTTTCGGTATTAGGAAATACCAGGAATAAAAGCCCTCACCGCGTGTTCCTGAGGAACCTCTTCCAGTACCCCTAGCGATAGGAGCGACTGCACCTCCTGGATAAGGAGCTGCTCATGAGAAGGGTCCCTGAAGAGGGACTGGGAAGGAGGGTGGAAGGGCGGGAGAGCACAGAATTGGATGGAGTATCCCCTCTCTACCATGTGGAGCACCCAGTGGTTCGAAGTGCAGGACCATGCATGGTAGAAAGGGGACAGTCAGGAGAGAGAGGTATGGTGGGGTAGATCCAGTCTCTGATCTGGTGCGCCGTCCTCAACCGCACCGTCAAAAGGCTGGTTAAGTGCCAGAAGGCAGTTTGGGTTGGCCAGAGCCCTGGCCTGAAGACGGTTGTTGTCTCCTCCTGTTCCTCCTCTGAGAACCGTCCCGGCAGTTCTGGTGATGGAATCTTGGCAGAGGTTGCGGTCTGAAGTGTCTCCGCTGTGTGGCTGGAGTGTGCAGATCCAAAGACTTGAGGGTGGCTCGTGAGTCTTTCAGGCTGTATAGCCTCTTGCCTGTCTTTTCAGAAAAAGAGTCACACCCTCAAATGGGAGGTTCTGAATAGTCTACTGGACCTCATAAGGCAGCCCCAAGACTTGGAGCCCCTTCTCATGGCCACCCCAGTAGCCGTGACCCTAGTGGCAGCATCTGCACTGTCCAATGTGGCCTGGAGGGAAGCCCAGGCGACTAGCTTCCCCTCCTCCACCAAGGCCGAGAACTTGGCTTAGGAGTCTGAAGGGAGGAGCTCCGTAAATTTGGCCATCGCCGCACAGGTGTTATACTAGTACCTGCTGACGATGGCCTGCTGGTTTGAAATAGGGCGCTGCAGACCCCCAGTAGAATAGACCTTTCTCCAGACAAGGTCTAGTCGCTTAGCCTCCCTGTTTTTTGGGGAGGGCCCTTGGAAATCCTGTCTCACATGGGTTAGCAGCGTCCACAACAAGAGAGTCGGGGTGAGTGGGAGTATAAATGTTTGTACCCTCTGGAGGGCACGAAATAACGCCTCTCATTGCACGTGGCAGTGGGCAGCAAGGAAGCTGGGGTCTGCCACAGGATCTTGGTAGTGTCCACAATAGTCTTAATCAGTGGTAGGGCAATACGAGAAGGTCCTGAGGGGGTGAGGATGTCCACCATGGGATCAGCCTCCTCAGCCTTAATGCCCAGACTCTTGAGCAGCCCTTCGCAGCAATTCTGCAGCACCCTGTTGTCCTCAAGCACTAGGGCTACGGCTGTACCCACCAATGCCTCATCTGGCAACGATGAGAAGAAAGCACTTATAAGCAGCAGATGCTCCCTGCCATCCAGCCCCAGGAGATCCCGCGACTCTCAGGGCAGCATCGGTGCTGATGGGGCGCTCGCCGGCACCAGGGCTGTAGACTTCGAACCCAGTGTTGGCGCTGCCATCAGTAAGACCCAGGGAACCATCGATGGAGCCAGTGCTGATTCCCCCTGTCTGCGCCGACGAAGGTGGTGGGCCCATCGCTGGTATCTGTGCTGGAGCTGTCAGTGCCTGCACCGTAATCAGCGCCGAAGTCAGGTGGCTCAGTGGTGCCAATGCTGCGGCTGGAGGTGTTGGCATATGGGCTGGCGCTGAGGCAAGCTGCATAGACTATGGCGGGATGAAGGTGGCTGAGGCCACAGAAGATGCAGCAGAGCCTTGGTGAAAGGCCCAGGTCCAGAATGGCCACGGTGGTGGATTCTGCCACTGCAGTGGCCACACCTGGGGCTCTCTCCTGTCTCTCCTGGACCTCGATCTTTGGCTCCTACTTCTCCTGGATTGGTAGGAGTCACTCTGACTTCCAAGGTTTCTAACACTGAAGACCAGGGAGGAGCTGAGCCTTGGTGCCTCGAGCGTCAAGAGCTCGGGGAGCAGGTAGGCTCTCTGTTCGAGTGGGCCGGTGCCGAGGGACATGGAGAGGGGGAGCGCCTGGACATCATAGCTGGCTTCCCTCTTGACTGCGCCAGGCCGTGGGGCCGCCAACACTGGAGGTTCTTCCCTCATCGGGGGCGAGAACGGCACCGTAAGGTACAACAGGTCCCAAGCAGCTTCGAAAGCTTCTGGCGTCTAAGGGAGCTGTAGCTCCTGGCCTCTAGGGACCGGTGCCTGTGGGGGACTCAACTGCCTTGCCTGAGCAGGAGTCGACGCGGCCCCAGTGGGGGATCGGAGCTGTGGCCCACCTGGAGTCTCACTTCTCTGGACTTAGCCGGAGGTGACCAACTGTCCAGCTTCTTTTTCTTCTGAGGCAATGTTGAGTGGGATCAGTGCCTGCTCTCAGCCGGGCCTCATGAGGTGCCATGCCGGGGCCGAGCGTCCCAGGACCAGTCTTTTCTCGGAGCCAAGCTTGACAACTGTGCTGGGGCGCTCTGCGTCAAGGATGACATGTTAGGAGCCAGGTCCCCTGATCCTGGGTCAGAATGACGGCATACTGCTGCCTCCATGAGGATCACCTTAAGCCGCTGTTCCCTTTCTTTAAGAGTTCTAGGGCAGAACTCGCAGCAGATCTTACAACGATCCTTTTGGTGACCCTCCCCTAGGCACCGTAAACACGAGGAGTGTGGATCGCTCTTCGGCATGTGCTTCACCCAGGCCACACAGTTTTTAAACCCCGGGGACTGCAGCATACTACGGCTCCGGGGAGTCAGAATGGGAGGGACCTCCAACAACTCTAATTAATAATAAATAAGGTAACTATATACAGAGAACTGCAGAATGCGCTTGCTAAGCAAGGGCTACAGGAAGTTCTAGCCAACCGTCACTGGAGGTAAGAAGGAAGTGAAGGGTTGGCAGGGCCCTATATTAAGTGCAATGAAGGCATGACTCCAGGGGGTGCCCAGACCGACTCGACAGATGCTGCTATGGGAAAAATCTTCTGTGCATGCGCACACACCTGACTGGAATGGACATGAACAAGCACTCGAAGAATAGTTAAATACCCATCACTGTGTGAAGATCTGAAAACACAGGTGTTTGAGAACTTCCTAGAAACATTTGAAAAAACTCAATGATGATTAGTGTGCAAGATGCTGTGAGCCTTGCTTATTTTTCCATTAAACTTTAAAAACCTAAATGCTTTATTTTAATGACAACTACCGTATATACTCAATCATAAGCCAGTTTGTTTATAAGCCGACCCCCCCAAGATTGATAAGTAAAAATGGAAAAAAATGTATAACCTGTTCATAAGCCAACCCTATAATTCAGGGGTCAGCAAACTTTGGCTCCCGGGCCATCAGGGTAAGTCGCTGGGGGGCGGAAATGGTTTGTTTACCTCGAGCGTCCGCAGGCACGGAGGTAAACAGTGTGTCCCGGCGCGCCAGCTGCTTACCCTGTTGGGCCAGGACAGCAACTGGTGGGGAAATTTTTTGGGGAGGGGGGAGAAGCTGGGAGTCAGGGGAGTAACCCCTGGGACCCCACCCCACATGACCCCACCCCTAGTCCGGGACTCTCACCCTCTCCCCATCCCATCCCTTATCTGGGGAGGGCCAGGGGAGGATGTCTTTGACCTGGCTAGAGCTGCTCCTGCAGGCTGGGCAGCGCGGCCCCAGCCTGCTCCAGTGGGCCAGACCGGGCAATGCGGCCGCATGATGTTCCAGTGGGCTGGGCCAGGCGGCACAGCCACAGCCTGCTTTGGCAGGCTGGGCGGGGCCGAGCGGCATGGCTGCAGCCTGCCAGCCCTGGAGCTGCAGCTGCTTTGGAGGCTGGGGGGAAAGCAGCGTGGCCAGAAGCAGAGAGAATCTGGCCCCACCTCTTCCCTTCTGTCTCTACTGTACTGCCTCTCCTTGCTCCCTCTGTTGGGGGGAAGGGCTGTGTCCCACCTCTCCCTCTCTATACCCGTTCATAAGCCGACCCCCTTCTCTGGTGCTTCCCTTTTTTACTAAAAAAAAAATTTGGCTTATGAACGAGTATGTATGGTAACTAGAATGAAAAAATAAAAAGGAAAATTACTTCAACAAGTATTCCAACAAAAGGTATAAGGACATCTTCAGAATTGATGAAGAAAAGCTCTGGATTGGTCTTCCAGACTCCAAGCCATTTTTCTTTCATCTTCAATTTCTCCAGAAGATATTTACTCATTGCTTTATTGGCATCTTCTGCCTATTACATGAACAAAGAGAAAAAATTCTCATCTATCTTAAAGGCACTGCACTTTTAATTAAAAATAAATTCATATAAAACTTCACATTAATCCATAAAACATGATACATCACTCTAAGGCAGTGGTTCCCAAAGTGGGGTTTGCAGAATGTTACAGGGGGGTTGCCAGAAAAATTTCCCTCAGGGTGAGCAGAGGACCCCGGGCATTGGAGGCAGCAGGTGGGACCCAATTGCAGGGCGGACAGCCGAAGCCCCAGGAAGAGCAGGGCCAGGCAGTTGGGGCTGGCAGCCCAAGCCCTGCCTGACAGCAGGGGAGCCGGCAGCCCGAAGCACAGTGCTCTGCGTGGGGCTGGCAGCCCAAGCCCCAGGAAGAGCAGGGCTGGGCAGTTGGGATTGGCAGCCCGAGCCCTGCCCGTCAGCGGGGGAGCTGGCAGCCTGAACCCCAGCATTCTGCGCGGGGCTGGCAGCCCAAGCCCCAGGAAGAGTGGGGCCGGGCTATTTGGGCTGGCAGACAGAGCCCTGCCCCCGGCAGCCCAACCCCAGCGCTCCGTGTGGGGCTGGCAGCCCGAGCCCCAGGAAGAGCGGGACCGGGCAGTTGGGGCTGGCAGCCCGAGCCCTGCCCCCATCAGTGGGGGAGCCGGCAGTGGTTCTGGACTTCCAAGAGGTAGGCAGAGTAAAGCAAGCGCATCCATCACACTGAGAAAATTTAAACTTAAATCCCTGGAAATATTCCTTTTTAGAAGGGGGTTCATGAGATTTCACAATTTAGTGAAACGGGTTTGCGGGCTGTTAGAGCAGTGGTTCCCAAACTTTAAGGGCAGCAGAGAAGAAGGATATAATGGGGAGGAGGGAGAAGGAAAGAAAATAATGGGTGGGGAGAGGGAGTACACTCTCTTATCAGGAAAGAGAAAAAAGCAAAAAAAGGAGTGAACCCCAGAGGGGGGGGGAAATACTTTAAAAAAAGTTAACAGACAATGTTAAAATTAAACAATACACAATTACTTTAAATCAGAGTGCTGTGAGAGACTGTATTGACAAATAATAACCAAATTCCTAAATTTTATTACGCTGCTACTCTTCAGGGAAGGAGGATGGATTTTAAATAGCTTTCCAGCTTATCAGAGACAGCCATTATAACTAAGGCTTGGTCCACACTGGGGCGGGGGATCGATCTAGGAAACACAACTTCAGCTACGAGAATAGCGTAGCTGAAGTCAACGTTTCCTAGATCGAACTAAGTTTATTTACTGCGGGTCCACGCGGCACAGGCAAGCTCCCCCGTCAACAGCGCTTCCTCCTCTTGGCGAGCAGGAGTTCCGCAGTCGACGGGGGAGCGCTTCTGGGATCGATTTATCGCGTCCAGATGAGACACAATAAATCGATCCCAGAAGATCGATCTCTACCCGCCGAATCAGGCGGGTAGTGTGGACCTAGCCTAAGAAAGGAGGTAAGGCTATCTCAAAACAGCACAGTGGGGAATCATTGAATAGCTTTTCAATTAATTCTGTCAAGTTAAGCTTTAGAATATTGAAGCTTATCAAATGACAATACATGGGAAGATTAAGACTCTGTACATACTATGAACCACCATCCTTTTTTTTAATAAATGCCAGTTGAGTGACACATGACATAGTTTAGGGTGGCGAGGTTATTTCATATCTGTGAGGTGTGCAACTTTTCCCAGAGGTTGGCAATTTATTTTATTTTACAGAGAAAAAAAATGCCAATTTATTGCACTAACACCATTGTGAAGTAGACTTGACACAGCTACTAAATAACATAAGAGACAAGGTGGGTGCCATACTATCTTTTATTGGACCAAATTCTGTTGGCAAGAGATACAAGCTCTCAAGCTACACCAAGCTCCTCTGCAGGACCTGTGTAAGCTGGAAAGCGTGTCTCTCTCACCAACAAAAGCTGGTTCAATAAAAGGTCCCCCATCTTGTCTCTCTCAGATCCTGGAACTAACAGGCCCAGTAAACACCATGGCACTCTGGGAGGGTGTTCTCTAACCTTACAGATGCCCCTTCTTGGATTTTTATTTTTCTTCACAGCCCCTCCCCTTTCCATCTGCCATTTTCTCCTCCCTTCCCTTCGTTCCGATTGCTCTCCCTTCCATTTACATTCTTTACTCCGCCTCCCGGGGGCAGCGTCCGGAGGGCATGATCGCACGGTCTCTTATGTGGATCTTCTCGTTGGCTGGAGCTGTTTACCGTCAGAGGGCGGGCCCGCGTCGGGCTGAGCGCGCCTCGCCTCTTCGGATGCCCTGTAGAGCCCCCAGCCCCGCCCCAGAAAGGAACCCCTCCCCTCGCAGGCGGCTCCAGGGAACTCCCCACCTGCCCCGGCCAGTGCTGCGCTCAAGGGTACGGGCCCCGCTCACCTTGCAGCCCCGCAGCAGCCTGTCGCAGTACAAGGCCACCTTGTCCCGCCCTGGCACGGCCCCCAGGTGGGACGGGTACTGGGCTGGCAATGGGTCGGCCTCCGCCTCTTCTTCGCCCTGGCTGGAAAGAAGCGGCCGCCGGCTCGGCCCAGCGCCGGACGAGGGCCCGGCAGGCCATGAGCGGGAGTTCTCACCCGAAGCCGGTTCTATCTCGGCTGCCCCTTCCTCGGGGCCACTCGAGGCCATTGCTTCAGACAGCCACGCGCCTGGCGGCCCCGGGCCGTTACCCGCCGAGCCGGAACTACAGCCAATGGGCGGCCGGCGCGGGACACCCAGCCAACGGGGGACCTGGCTCGTGACCACCGACCGTTAGCATTAATCCGCCTCTTTGTGCTCTGCTCTTCCCTCCAAACTAACCGCGCGCGCGAGCGAGGTTCCTCATGCGCGTGACGGGGCGGGGCTTCAATGGCTCTTCTTTGCATCTCAGATTTCCTATCTCGTGCCCCTCCCCGTCGCGGTACGGGGGCGGGGCCGGGTCCTGCTCTCATCCGGGGAACTGGGGGTCCCGGGGATTCAACCACCTTACCTCTTTTTGGCCCCCTCCCACTGATGAGAGCCTTCCACATGAGCCGCTCCCCCCCACGGTCCCTTCTATTTGTTTGTGGCAGGAGTGTCCCCCTTGTTCTGGCGGCTGGTTGCGTGGCCTGGTGGCTGCTCAGCCGCCATGAAGCCCTTAGGGCTGGGTAGCAGAAGGGTTTTGTTTGTAACCTGATTCACACCCTGAGGTGCTGCCCCACACGTGAGGTGACTCCCTTGGGTCCGAGGGGATGGGGTAGATTGGAACACCAGGTGCCAGTATGCACTGCTTCATTGCCCACCAAGCAAAGCAGCCTGCTTGGGGGGGGCCTTCTCCCAGCATGCCCTCTCCTCCCCTCCACAGCCTGAGCCAAGTGGCTTATGGGGGTGCCAAGGCCCAGTGTGCTGCACTGCACGTTGCCTGCGGGACCCAGCACATGTTGCTCTGTCACCACCAAAGCAGGGTGGCAATTTCCATATATTCCTTAGGAATGTATAGTCATCTCTTCAGTGCAAACAAGTACAGAAATCCATGTGAAGACCTATTAACATCTCTATTGCAGAACAACATTCTTGGATGACAGCAAACGTCAGCTGCATGTGCGCTTCCTGTCTAGCATCACCACTTCTTGATAAATATTTTCTGGATCCTTCATCTCTCCATACTAGCGGAAATCACTGAAAACCAAGAGCAGCCTGGAATGGTGCTTAAGGGCTAGACACAGCTTGTGGATTGTGTTTGACTTATAAGGTGCTGTGT
Organism: Terrapene triunguis; assembly: GCF_002925995.2. Classification (NCBI taxonomy): domain Eukaryota; kingdom Metazoa; phylum Chordata; order Testudines; family Emydidae; genus Terrapene; species Terrapene triunguis. The sequence continues at coordinate 1,638,796 of NW_020664562.1, forward strand.
TTTTTTGACCATCCCTGTTTCATAGACTCTTCAGAAGCTGACAACTTCTTAGACTCAGCCCTATCTAACGTAGTAATGTAAAAGAACTCTCAGAAATTATCTGACATCATTTTCCTGTTTAATGAACTGTCTCCTCATTTGGACTAACTAACTCCTGTTTACACCCTTGAACCTAAATAAATTGGCAATACTGTCAGGGAAAGATGAGTAAAACATTGTGGGAGAACATCTGCCATCTCACACGCCCATCTGGAAGGACATTTTGTTAGATAGTATTTGGGGTCAGTATGGGAAAAATGTTAGCTGTCTAGTATAATAATGGACTTCAGGGGAAAACTTAAGATTTCAGTCATGCATTTGTCCATCCTTAGTCATCCTGGACTTTCTGTTTGAATATCCAGATGTTACTAAAGTAAAACCTAGCCATGTGAACTCAACTGATGAAGAGCAAATAGCTACTTTTGCCATATTGCCCTGTACTTGTGTATCTAAAAGAGTGAAGTTTATTTGTTGCAAATCCTGTGCCCCTGTATTTGGGATCTGTATCAGTAAGACCCTTCCATCCTGGCTCATTTTGCTCACCTCAGACCTGGTAACTCATTCAGTCTAGCTCTTTCAGATAAATCTGAATCACATTGGAGGCCAGGGAGAGTAGCTGGAACTGACTGGTGCCCTGAAGAAAGAGGTGGGGGCAAAGAGTGGAGAAAGACCTTTAAATGTTTCCTCAAATGACAGCAAAATGAAAAAAAAAGGCTCTGGGTGATTATGAATATGTCTATGTTCAGTGAGTAAGAGGAATTATTTTTTTCTCATTTTTTCTTGTTTATTCTACTTTGCCAGCAAAAATTGAAGGGCGTAGGCTGAAAACACCCTCAGGGAGCAAAACTCATTGAATCCAGTTTTGCACAATATATATCCAGATTCTTCCTTACTATAAAAAGACTCATGGGAGCTTCTGTGTCATGGAACAGAAGTTGGATATTCTTGTTTGCGTTGTTTTGTCTGCTTTTGTTGTTGTTTGCTTGAATTTTGCTGTATATAACCTCAAATTCCATTTGTAACATGGGAAGAAGTAAGAGGAGAAACAATGCCAAGGGAAGCAGCTGGAGATTGTGAATCCCATGTATAAATGAAGGGGGGAAATCTTGGGGGACCCACTCCTGAAAACAATTTGAAAAATGGATGCACGCTGGAAGTGTTCTGAGGCCAGAAGAAATGACACCCTTTCCTTTCCTGGTTTTCCTTTTCCTTTTAGTCATTCTCAGTTCTGTTGCTCCTTCCCAATGCCTGAATTAACTGTTGTAGAAGCAGTACTTTGTCTTTCTGAGGATAAGAGGCACTCTTTCTTTTGGGAGGATTTTATCTAGCTTTCCCTTCCTGATTTCTAAATGCTTTTTCTCTGAAATCTCTTTTCTGTATCCTCTCCCTGGTTTTCTGCTTTATCTATTTGCTCATCCATCTTGTTTTCTTTCTTTTACCTCTCGTAGCTTTCCTTCCCTTTTTCCCTCTATACTTGTCTGTGTGGGTTGCAAACCTGTTCTCATTTGCCATGGCTGGTCTTCTGCTGATGCGGATTAGCTCAACCATTTGCAGCTATTCTTCCTCAGATGCCAAGAATACCCCATAAATCATTGCCCGGATCCCAGCAGCCTCTCCTTTGCAACTCTGTGGGAGCTTGTGGAAAGGATTCTGTGGCACATTTCAGGAAGACTGTTTGTGAGTGACTGAATGCAGGGTCACAGAAACTGAAAAAATATTGAGAATCTCTGATGAATTGTTCTCATCTATATGCCAAACAATTTGGCACCTGAAAGAGACAGAAACAGGAATGTGTTTATGGAGGATTCTGGGTTATGAAAAAATAGATTGAGTGACAAGCAGCAAATAGAAAAGCAACTCTAGACAGTGCTGATCAAGTGTGTGACAAAAAAAATTATTGGAATAGATGAGATGAACTAGGAAAAGGCAAACGCAAATATCCAAAAGTTAATAGACTTTATTTAAGAGAGAGAAAGATGAAGAAACCACTGGTATAACTGTAGAAGAATTACACTCACTACCTTTACAGAACCCCCAAAATAAGTGTAGAAACTCTTAAAATTCATGATAGAATTGACTTTTGATGCTTGATAAACCTTTAATATCTTACAAAGCCATAACATTTAATTTTTCTCCTCTAACATGCATATCGGGGGGGGGTTAGTTTTAAGTGTATATAAATATAAAAGGGGGGCTTATGCATTCAAAAATATACACATACAAAATTGCAGACACAAATTTAAGTGGCTGGATTGAGGCCCGGTTGAAAATGTGGCCCTAGATGTTTAATACTGTTTTCCTATTACTGTATCAGGATTTTTGAAGCCCTGGTGCCTTTTTAAACTATAAAGTTAAAGGAACTTTGGTGATGAAACCTGAGTTGCCAAAAGTCAGTAAACCATTCAAATGGACTGTATGGTAAACCAACCTAAATTCTGATGTTTAACTTCTTGATAGCAAACAGCTGCAGTTCAGAAGAGTTGAAAATTATTATTTTAAAATGACATATTAGTGTGTGAAGCAAAGGTGACCTCAAAGGCTGAACTGCTTGATTAATGCTGCAGTCGCACCTGCTCAGATTAAAAACTATTAAGTGAATTAACCTCTTTAATAAAATAAATCTCTTGTGCTCCAAGCTGTAGCAAATTAGTAACTGTTAAAAGAAGAGCAGAGGTTTCGTTATACTTCCAGAATGTCAATATAAACTAACAATTTATAAACACTTTTTATAAACAGGTAGACAAGCCATACATTGAAAGATTGACTTTTTTCAGTGTGATTACAATGAAAATATCATATTTTCTTCTATATTAAAACACAAAAATGGATATGCTATTATTTAAAGATAAAGAAAAAATAAAACTAAGATGCAGAAATTAGAATCTCTTTTCCAGTTTGATTCACTATATTTTTCTGTGTACTTTAGAGATCTTGTCAAGTTCATATATCTGCTATTCCCATGTTGAACTGAGGAGCAGAGGTGAAAAGAATGGCAGAATGCTGATGCTGGCACAGGGCAAATGTGGTTTGAAAGTAGAAAACTATCACTTTGTTCTACCGCCAAACTTTTTTTATATATACATTGTGGTATCTCCTCCTTAAATAGCTTGTTACTGACCCTTCAAAAGCAATGAAGATGGAGTTGAAACATTTAGAAGGAAACAGTCTATTTTTAATGCATTTTTAGAGATTTTTTTTCTTTCCATTGTTTGCAATATCCACTTAGAAGTTTAAAAATATCATTTCTTTCCCTAACAAAGTTATCCTTTTCCATTTGACACATGTTGATTTTTCTCCATGCTTAATAATGGTAGTAATAATAGTAATTATTAATAATATTTAGCATTCACATAGCTCTTTTCATGTTCAAAGTTAAGAGGACAAATTGTCCTATTAAAAAAAAACTGAACACACACACATACACACACACAAGGATACAAGAATTTCTGGGAGTTTCCACACACACTGCATTTCCAACACATTGTTCCTTCACAGGGCAGAATTTAGCCATCTAGCCCTTGCAGAACGAGAACTGGCCTCTTAAATCCCCAGATCCTGGGAGATCCATAGATGACAGAACCATCCACATCGTGGTCTTCTATCTTCGCATGGCTCCCCAACCCTCATGGGAACATAACTCTACAAGAGCCATGATTCCATGGGATCCACCACTGGACCCCAATCAGTTTAGGTTAACAGCAAGTAATAGAACGCTAACAAAATCAACATTATTTTGTTCTGGGATCCTCAGTAGGGTTGGGGGTCATGGTACCTTGGAGAGCAGCCATGCTCCTGTCTACACTCCTTTCCACTCACGGATTGTAATCCTCCTTATGCTTAGAGCCCCTTCCCCTGGATCCATGGAGAGGCTTTCACTGGGTCAAGGAAAAGCAGGAGGGGATGATGCCATGGAGCTGGCACTCACTCAGCTACTCCCCAGCCAGATCACCAGAGCTGGATCCTCTCCAGAAGTAGAGAGGACCGTCTGGCCCATACTACTACTTTCTATTTGATTAGTAAGCCCTGACAAAGAGCTCAGCCATGCAGAAGACACAGAATGAATACAGATCCTGCCCAAAAGAGTTTATAATTAAAGGTCAGACAAAAAAGACAGGAAAATACAAAGCAGAGAAGAACTTGGAATAAATGTTTAACTTTTTATTAGTATGTAGTTTGTAGAGGCCTCAGTCAAGATAACTTTTTGCTAGGTACTATACAAAAGCATAGTAAGAGATAGTCCTTGAAGAGCTTACAATCTAAATAGATATGACAGGCAATGGGGCATAGAGAAGTGAACTGATTTATCCAAGGTGACAGAGTGGGTCTATGGCATGACATCTGAGAGGTAGGTATAGGTAAGTAGTATTATGCCCCATTTTACAGACAGGAAAATGGAGACAAAGTTTAAGTTTATGGAGACTTGCCCAAGACCCCAGAGGAAGTCAGCATCAGAGCTACACTGCTACAGCTCAGGATCACACTACTAACCTACACCTCTTTCTTTGTTAGGGCCAAAATTGACATACTTCCTTTGAATATAAGCAAAACTGGTAGTGACACCTCTAGATAAGTTTGCCTAACATGTTCCTTTATAAGACCATGTTGCTAATAACTTTGCAAAACATTAGCTGTTTGGGTTGAAATTTTCCAAGCCAGGTGTCTGTCTCAGGCTGAATTTTTTTTTTAAATTTTCAGCTAAAGTCCAGATGTTTCTGTGAACATAGATTAGGGAAAACTATGTTGTTTTGCTCATATTAAAAAATTGGTACAACCAGTTCATTGAGAAACTCTAGCGTCTGTATGCCTTGGTGTCAAGGATATGCCTTTTATGTCCATGTAAAAATCTACCCAAAATTGGCTGAGTTATGACCCACTGAAAATTGCAGTTCACACATGCTCAGTAGCAACCTTTTAGAGTTTGTCTGTTAAGTTCTCTGAAGATTTAGTCTGGACTGAGCATGCTCTATCCCTTGGCTACAAGGGCTGAGAAGGACTTCCTGAGCAATTGCTTCTCCTGGCTACTGTGTCTGTTATGATGCCAGGTACTGGAACTGAGAGTAGAGAGACTGTCAATAATATGCTCTCAGTGACCCCTAGTTGGCACCCAGGCAATGAGGAGAAGGCTGCCTGACCAGGGTTGGGTATTTGATCGTCCAAAAATGATTGGTCAATTGACCAGTCAGACATTGGTCAAATATTTGCAGATAATCTAAAAATGGTCAAATATTTTAAGCATTAATGTATTAGAACAGTAACAAAAAAAGAGTCAAACTTTATGGTCTCCAATAGGCTTAGTCTTAGATAGAGCCTTATACCTAAGTATAAGATTAGTCATGGGTATTTTTAGTAAAAGTCATGGACAGGTCACGGGCAGTAAACAAAAATTCACAACCCAGTGACCTGTCCATGACTTGTACTATAAATACCACTGACTAAATTTTAAGTGCTCTGGGGGACTCTACGGGCACAACTGCTGCTCTGGATGGGTGCTCCGAGGTGTAGGGGCTCCAGGGCATCACTGGTGCTCGAGGGGGAGCAGCCTGGGGCACCGCTGGTGCTGGGGGAGGGGGGGTGGCCCAGAACCACCACTGCTGCTTGTGTGGGCAGCTGGCCCAGGACCACCGCTGCTGCTTACGGGGGTGTGGTGTGCCCCGGGATCACTGCTGCTGCACGTGGGGAGCGGGGTGGCCCAGGACCGCTGCCGCTGCTGCTCACATGGGGGTGGGGCTGCTGCTGTGGGGGAGGGCGCAGCCTGGGACCGCCGCTGCTGCTGGGCAGATGGGACCACCACTGCTGTTTGTGGGGGGAGGGGGCGGGAACGCTAATGCTGCTCATGGGGGTGTGTGGCCCAGGGCTGCTGATGCTGCTTGTGGGGGGAGTGTCCCGGGACTCCTGCTGGGTGTGTGTGTGCGCAGCCCAGGACCTCCGCTACTGCTGGGGTGGGGGCATGGCCCAGTACTGCCAGTGCTGCTCCGGGGACCGGGAGGACCAGGACCACACAGCAGCCGCACCGGCCGCTGCAGAAGTCATGGAGGTCCCAGAAAGTCACAGAATCCAAGACTTCCGTGACAGACTCGCAGCCTTACTTATACCTAATTACAAAAAAAAGAAAAAGAAAAACCAAGTTACTTGAGTTATTTTAACTCTAAAAAATGCAAAACACAATGAATTTAAGATCTAAAAAAATGAAAGAATGATTATTAAGGTGCCCTGAGATGTATATACTCTATCCTGGCCCAGCAACCAAGGGGTTAATGCAGGTAGTCCCAGCCAATGCTGATTGGCAGCCTCACAGCAGCTGGAAGGATAAAAGAGCTAGGAAGCAGAGGGGTGGCTGTCAGAGGAGTGAGCAGGCTGGAGAAGAGAACTCCTGCCAGTAAGCTGCTGAAAAGTCGCTCAGAGACAGCACCCTAAGAAGGGATGACCAGACCAGCAGGCTGAAGAGCCTACAGAAACCAGGGGGAGGTAGGAAGGAGCTTAGAGCTTGGCTGGAGTCGAGTCCTGGTTTGGCTTGTCTAGATTGAGGACTCTGAGCTGGAACCCGGTGAAGTGGGCAGGTTTGGGTTCCCCTACCAAACCCCTGAGGCATTTAAGAACAGAAGGGATTTTCAGGGCACCAGGAATTGACTGACAGCCCTGCTAGACTCTGTGAACTGAGGTGCAATGCTCTGCCTGGCTAGAGGTGGTGCTGTTGCACCAACACACCAGCTCACATATGTTTTGTTTTTTTTTAGCAATGTTAGGTTAGCACAGTGGTTCTCAACCATGAGCATGCGTACCCCTGGGTGTATGTGGAGGTCTTCCAGGGAGTTCATCAACTCCTCTAGATATTTGCCTAGTTTTACAACAGGCTACACAAAAAGCACTAGTGAAGTTAGTGCAAGTTAAAACTTCATACAATGACTTGTTTATACTGCTCTATATACTGTACACTGAAATGTAAGTACAATATTTATATTCCAATTAATTTTTTTATAATGATATGGTAAAATGAGAAAGTAAGCAATTTTTCAGTAAGAGTGTGCTGTGACACTTTAGTATTTTTATGTCTGATTTTGTAAGCAAGTAGTTTTTAAGTGAGGTGAAACTTGGGGGTACGCAAGACAAATCAGACTCCTGAAAGGGGCACAGTAGTCTGGAAAGGTTGAGAGCCACTGGGTTAGCATTTAAATGTGAATAATACTCAAGACTGAACAGTTACAAAAGAAAAATGAAATTAAACAGAAGTAAAACTGATAGTAACTGTAAAAAGAAAAATGTAATGTTTAAATGTATTTATGCTAAGAAGGCAGCAGGTCACCTCTTTAAGCATCTTGCTTTTCATTATCTATTTTTATCAACTTCAACTGCTTCATCTCTTCTTTTTTTGTCACCATCAGTATCTCATTCTTTCTCTTAATCTGGTGAAATACTGTGTCAAAACCCTGGTGCAATTCTGCTAAAAGTTTAAGAAACTCTCTTTATTTTTTTGAAGAGCATCATCATGGGAATGCTTGGGTTCTTTTACACAGCTACCCAATGTATTATCCCACAACCACCATTCACCTAACACACGCACTTCTTTTTATATTAGCAGGCTTGGAAGTTAGGGACCTCTAGTCTATTGAGAATATTTCTCAATTAGTAAGAACAGAATGGATTATCAATCCTTTATCGAACAGCCTGAGCTCATGCATGCAAAGGGCTCTCACACAGCTATATAAATCAACACAGAACAGTTCTCTGCCATTTTCCAAATGGATCTGGGTAAACAGTCTCTAGTCTTTATAGTAAGAACCTCACCACACACTAGTGTAAGTCTAAGTATGAGAGGAATGTTTATATAGTCGGGTGTATGTCAGTGAACCCTTCTAGAAGGATTAAACTCTCATCTTCCGTGTGACATGAAAATCCCCTAGTGCAAGAACACCACATTTGTTTTTTTCTCTGCTAGGTGAGAAAGTTGTAGTACAGTGACAAAGATAGCACCCAGTCCAGAGTCTAAGGGTATGTCTATACTACAAGAGTAGTTCGATTTTACTTAAATCGAATATGTGGAATCGATATTGCAAAGTCGAACGTGTGTGTCCACACTAAGGACGGTAATTCGACTTTGTGAGTCCACACTAACGGGGCAAGCGTCGACATTGGAAGCGGTGCACTGTGGGCAGCTATCCCACAGTTCCCGCAGTCCCCGCTGCCCATTGGAATTCTGGGTCGAGCCGCCAATGCCTTCTGGGTAAAAAAATGTGTCGAGGGTGTTTTTGGGTAACTGTCGTCATCCGTACGTCACTACCGCCCTCCCTCCCTGAAAGCGCCGGCGGGAAATCAGTTCGCGCACTTTTCTGGTGAGTGACAGCGCGGACGCCACAGCACTGCGAGCATGGAGCCCGCTGCGACCATCGCTGCAGTTGTGGCCGTTGTCAACACCTCACAGCTTATCATCCACCTTTCCCAGAGGCAGATGCTGAGAAATCGGGCGAGGAGGCTACGGCAGCGCGGTGAGGACATGAAGTCTGAGAGTGGCACAGACCTGTCACAAAGCATGGGACCCCGCGCCGTGAACACGGACTGGTGGGACCGCATAGTGCTGCAGGTCTGGGATGAATCACAGTGGCTGCGAAACTTTCGCATGCGGAAGGGGACTTTCCTGGAACTTTGTGAGTTGCTGTCCCCTGACCTGAAGCGCAATGACACCCGGATGCGAGCAGCCCTGACTGTCCAGAAGCGAGTAGCCATAGCCCTCTGGAAGCTTGCAACGCCAGCAGGGCCGGCTCTGGCTTTTTTGCCGCCCCAGGCAAAAAAGCCTCCGGCTGCCCCTCCCCCCCCGTGGGGGGGGAGGGGCGGCCGGAGCCCCGGGGGGAGGGTGGCGAGCCCTGGTGGGGGCTCCGCTCTCCCCCCGGCGGCCGGGGGGAGGGCGCCGGGGGGGGGGGGGGGCCGGGGCGCCGGGGGGAGGGCGGCGAGCCCGGCCGTGGCCCCGCTCTCCCCGGGGGCCGGAGCGCCGCGCCACCCCCCTCCAGGTGCCGCCCCAAGCACCAGCTTGGTGGGCTGGTGCCTGGAGCTGGCCCTGAACGCCAGACAGCTACCGGTCAGTCGCGAACCACTTTGGCGTGGGCAAATCTACCGTGGGGGTTGTTGTGATGCAAGTAGCCAACGCAATCGTTGAGGTACTGCTCTCAAAGGTAGTGACCCTGGGAAACGCGCAGGTCATCATAGATGGCTTCGCCGCGATGGGATTCCCAAACTGCGGTGGGGCTATAGATGGAACTCACATCCCTATCCTGGGACCGGACCACCAGGCCAGCCAGTACATTAATCGAAAGGGCTACTTTTCAATGGTGCTGCAAGCACTGGTGGACCATAGGGGACGTTTTACAAACATCAACGTCGGATGGCCGGGCAAGGTTCATGACGCTCGTGTTTTCAGGAACTCTGGTCTGTTTAGACGGCTGCAGGAAGGTATTTACTTCCCGGACCACAAAATAACTGTTGGGGATGTGGAGATGCCTATAGTGATCCTCGGGGACCCAGCCTACCCGCTAATGCCCTGGCTCATGAAGCCCTATACAGGCGCCCTGGACACTGAAAAAGAACTCTTCAACTACCAGCTGAGCAAGTGCAGAATGGTTGTGGAGTGTGCTTTTGGCTGTCTCAACGGGAGATGGAGAAGCTTACTGACTCGCTGTGATCTCAGCAAAACCAATATCTCCATTGTTATTGCAGCTTGCTGTGTGCTCCACAATCTCTGTGAGAGCAAGGGGGAGACCTTTATGGCGGGGTGGGAGGTTGAGGCAAATAGCCTGGCTGCTGATTACGCCCAGCCTGACAGCCGGGCGATTAGAAGAGCCCAGCGGGACGCGCTGTGCATCCGGGAGGCTTTGAAAGCTAGGTTCCTGAGTGAGAAGGGTAACCTGTGACTTTTCAGTTTGTGTACAGAGAAGCTGAACCTGCCCCTGTTTCTTTACCCACTAAATCTTCAGTATCCTCTCCATTTACATACCCCGTTCCCCCCCTTCCAAAACACGTTTAAAAATAAAATGACTTGAATTTTGTTAATGAACACCGTTTTCTTTATTACTGTTTTCGCGGGAAAGTTTTGAACCTGGGATGCAGACTGTGGTGGGGAGCGGGTGTAGTGTAGTGATGCAAATGACGCTTCTAAACTCCAGGAATGACAGGCTCCGCAGTGGTGGACTGGTGGTTTCAACGGAGCCTGCCACCCCTCCTGTTCGGGACTGTGTGTGGGGGGGGGGGCTATGTGACTTTGTGGCAGGGGGAGGACGGTTACAGATCCCCTGCTGCGTGGCTCTGTGATCCAGGATAAGGACCGCTGCATAAGATCTCTAACTGCCCTCCCCCGCCACAAAGTCACAGAGCACCCCCCACAGAACACTAAAACCACCTCCCAGACTGACCAGGGTAACTAGTGACTGCAATGTGTGTGTGCCCTGCTGCTGTCCTGTCCAATTACCAACCCCCTTCCCCCCCTTCAGACAGACTCTCCTCTAAAGAACATGATGGAAACAGTAATGAACAGAAACATATTTTTTATTAACAACTACACATGAAACTGGGGGGTGAAACTTGGACGGGGGCTTGGGTGAGGCGGGAAGGAAAGGACTTTTCAAATTTTGGGGAATGAGAGCCTTCTGGTGCTTGAGCAGTCTGCAGGGGTGGAGTGAGAGTTTTCACGGACTCTGCCGCCCCTCCTTCTTTGGACTTTGGGTGAGGGGGGTATGGGACTGGGTGGCGGGGGAGGGCGGTTACAGATAGACTGCAGCGGGGCTCTGTCCTCCTGCCTCCGGTCCTGCAGAACATCTACAAGGCGCCGGAACGTGTCCGTTTGCTCCCTCATTAATCCAAGCAGCGTTTGAGTCGCCTGCTGGTCTTCCTGCCACCACCTCTCCTCCCATTCCATGTGTGCTCGGTGCATTTGGGACAAGTTCTCCCTCCACTGTGTCTGCTGGGCTGCCTGGGCTCGGGAGCAGCCCATAAGTTCCGAGAACATGTCCTCCTGTGTCCTCTTCTTCCTACGCCTCATCTGCGCTAGCCTCTGGGTGTGTGATGCCAGGCTAGGTTGTGAGACAGTCGCAGCTGTGGGAATGGGAAAAAGGGAGTGAATTCCTCAGAAAGATAAATTTCATTGTGAACAAAGAACATAGTCTTTCTCTGTGAACAAGACCATGCACAGCACCTATCACATGCGCACTCAGGACAAGGTCGAATTTTCGGCCCTCGCATTCAGTGCCTGGGGTCTTGCAGTGCAGATCAGAGAAGCGGGGCAGGACACCGGAATTTGTGTAGCAGGCCGATATGGTAAGCCGTATACTTGTGGCTGCTTAAAACTTTGATAGTTGCACTGGCCTCCTTTCACACTGAAAGCAATGCCAGTCCCTGCTGCCAGCAATCCGGCAAGCATGAACTCTGCCCCTGTCCCACCCCCTCGCGGCTGTCCCAGGGAAAGATCCCTGTATGCTGCCCCTCTCCCGCCTCCACTGCGTGGCTGTAAACCGCCGGTTACAGTTCTGTAAAGGAACAGGCAAGCAGTCCCAATACTAACATTCCCCTACCTAATTCAAAGCAGGTCATCATGAGCGACATCACTCTGATGAGGATTTCCGAGACGGAAAAAGAAAGGATGCTTCGGGAAAGCCTGCAAAGACCAGGGCCGTATGCCGCCATGCTCTGCAGGGCAATGATCCCGGAGTACTTGCTTCTCTCCTGGCGCGGAAATGTTTCCTACTACAGAGGACCCAATAAGGCCGCTCTCCCCAGGAACCTGATGCAAAGGCTTTCCAATTACCTCCAGGAGAGCTTCGTGGAGATGTCAATGGAGGATTTCAGCTCTATCCCCGGACATATAGACCGGATTTTACTGTAGCTGCACTGGCAGGGACTAAATAGTAGAACTGCTTGGGCAGAACAATCATGCTACACCGGACATTGTTTGATTTTTTTTTTTAAGTAGTTGCACTGCCAGGGAGTGAACAGTTAAGCGCCTAGGGCAAAGTAATCATGAAAAACCCATTCTTAATATTCCTGTTCTGTGAAAAATAAATGTTTACATGTTTAAAACACTTACTGGCTGAACCTTCCCCTGATTCTGTGTCCGGGTTAACGGCTGGTGACGGTTGGTAGGGGATCTCTGTAAAGGTGATGAAGAGATCCTGGCTGTCGGGGAAATCAGCGTTGTAAGCGCTGTCGACTGCCTCGTCCTCCTCATCTCCTTCCTCATCTTCCCCGTCCACTACCATGTCCGAGGAACCGGCTGTCGACAATATCCCATCCTCAGAGTCCATGGTCAGTGGTGGGGTAGTGGTGGCGGCCGCACCTAGGATGGAATGCAGTGCCTCGTAGAAATGGGATGTCTGGGGCTGGGATCCGGAGTGTCCGTTTGCCTCTTTGGTCTTCTGGTAGCCTTGTCTCAGCTCCTTGATTTTCACGCGGCACTGCGTTGCATCCCGGCTGTATCCTCTCTCTGCCATGGCTTTAGAGATCTTCTCATAGATCTTTGCATTCCGTCTTTTGGAGCGCAGCTCAGAAAGCACGGACTCATCGCCCCACACAGCGATGAGATCCAAGACTTCCCGATCAGTCCATGCTGGGGCCCTCTTTCTAGTCTGAGATTGCACGACCATCTCTGCTGGAGAGCTCTGCATCATTGCCAGTGCTGCTGAGCTCGCCACGATGTCCAAACAGGAAATGAGATTCAAACTGCCCAGACAGGAAAAGGAATTCAAATTTTCCTGGGGCTTTTCCTGTGTGGCTGGTCAGAGCATCCGAGCTCGGACTGCTGTCCAGAGCGTCAGAGTGGTGCACTGTGGGATAGCTCCTGGAGCTATTAGCGTCGATTTCCATCCACACCTAGCCTAATTCGACATGGCCATGTCGAATTTAGCGCTACTCCCCTCGTTGGGGAGGAGTACAGAAGTCAAATTTAAGAGACCTCTATGTCGAACTAAATAGCTTCCTGGTGTGGACGGGTGCAGAGTTAATTTGATGTAACGGCGCTAAATTCGACAAACTCCTAGTGTAGACCAGGCCTAAATTATTACATTCAGAGTGCACACTAATTTCAATCAATTTTGCACATACATAGGCAGGGGAATTCACCCCTGCTCTGCAACCCTTTCCACTGGTGTAAAGGGACTGCTGGAGGGATACAAGATGTGCTCTTGGGAATACCCTGCGCGCACACACACACACCTCTTCTCTCCACACAGGAGGCCCTCAGGCAGGGGGCATTTCATAGAGTTGAAGTGAGAGGAGGTATAATTAAGGCAGTCCTGTGCCCCAGAGATTCCATGTCATTGCAGTGACCCATAGGGAGCAGCCATGAAAGGCTGCTGTATAACTATAGGATGTGGAGTAACTCAAGGCTTGGCTACACTTGCGAGTTAGTGCACAATAAAGGAGCCCCGTGCGCACTAGCTCACTCCCCGTCCACACTGACAAGGCACGTAGAGCGCTCTGACTCCGCGGCTACAGCGCTGCTGGTACTCCACCTCGGCGAGTGGAATAACGTTTGCTGCGCCTCCGCTGGAGCGCCATAGTGCCAGTGTGGACAACCTGTCCTGTTAATGCGCTCTGATCGGCCTCCAGAAGTGTCCGACAATGCCTGTTCTAGCCACTCTGGTCATCACTTTGAACTCTACTGCCCTGCCTTCAGGTGACCAATCGTCAGACCCACCCTTTAAATTCTCTAGAAATTTTGAAAATCCCCTTCCTGTTTGCTCAGCCAGGTGTGGAGTGCCCTCAGCTAATCTTTCCAGGTAACCATGCCTCCACCCGCCAGGCGATCCCCAATATGGAGCAATGGCGAGGTGTTGGACCTCATCAGTGTTTGAGGGGAGGAAGCTGTCCAGTTCCAGCTGCGCTCCAGCCATAGGAATTATGATACCTTTGGGCAGATATCAAGGGACATGATGGAAAGGGGCCATGACCGGGACGTACTGCAGTGCAGGATTAAAGTGAAGGAGCTGCGGAATGCCTACCGTAAAGCCCGCGAGGCAAACAACCGCTCCGGTGCTGCCCCCACGACCTGCCATTTCTACAAAGAGCTGGACACAATACTTGAGGGTGACTCCACCTCCACTCCGAGTACCACCATGGACACTTCAGAGCCCAGTTCAACAAGGCAGGAGGAGAAGCAAAGCAGGAGTGAGTGTGCTGAGGCATGTAGCCTGATTTTAGGGTGTACTGATAATATTAATTTGGATAATATGGGAATTTAATTTATTTTATTAATATTAATAATTATCATCAATATTAATTAGTATGGGTTTTAGGCTTGCCAATCTGTTTGATCAGAAGATAAGTTCTTGTCCTGAATCAGGCTCCACAGAATTTATAAAGGACCCTCGGGGGTATTACAGGAAGCTCACACTGAGACAGATATAGTCTTAAAGACTTTTTATTACAATCAATAATAGTAAGTAAATGGTAAAATACCCAGAGTTACAAAGTTACAATTGCATTACTGCTATTCAAAAGATACATATGATAATATAGTATTACATGCAACAAAGCTTTGGTTAACATACTCACACCCTTCCTTGATAACCTGGTGGTAAGAGACACAGGGCCAGCCTTGCGGTTCAGGTTTCTCAATTCTTGAGCGAGGGATGCAGTCCTTAGAAAATGCTAAGCGCTATCAAAGCTGACTAGGGTTTACTTGACTAACTTAAACTTAAATAAAAAACCTAATAAACAAACTAAGAATAAAACTTAGGAAAACCAAGCTTAGCCTAGTTCCCTTGAAACTTAAAGTTTAAGAAGAACAAGTATAGCCTACAAGTAGTAGCAGTCATCGTAGATAGAGTGGAGGAAGTAAATGAGAATAGAGTAAAGTGAGAACGGAGATAGTGAGAAATGGAGTAAAGTGAGAACAGAGAGAGAAATGGAGATGGAGTAAAGTAAGAACGGAGATACTCTACTGAGGTGGGTTACCTCTTTTATAGGGCAAATGCCGGACCTCCTTCATCTTATGCCCAAATTTCATTCCTCACCCACAGAAATGTTAGGGTACACTTACCCCATAGGCTAGTATGTATGTGCGTATTGATGACAGGTATGTACGCACAACAGTCTCTTGTGGTGTACTTGTTAAGTCTGTGGGGAAAAAACCCCTATGCCATCTTCCATTGTCTATTGGTCTAGATAAAAGGTCATAGACATAGGCGTGGGTACTCATCTATTTAGGAAACAAGCTATAGGTCAACTTTGCTTTTTGAGTAAAAGGTCTTAATATAGATAAGCTAAGGCAAAGTTAGCATAACATACAGAATATAGCCTGTAGGTCTCTTGCATTACAGCCAAACTTACTTTAATATAAATCTATAAACCTATTACAATAAACCAAATACTTAAACTATAAGAAAAGATATAGATATAGATATATACAAGCAAGCAGGTTAGTCCTATAGGCTACAGGCAGAGGAAGGCACCCCAGAATCCCTAGATGCATGCAGCCAGGGGCTGTTCTCAAGCCAGGAGGAAGGTAGCCAGTCGCGGCGGCCGGTGCTTGGGGAAGGACAAACACCAGAGGAGGTTCCCGGTAAGCGGCTTTTATTTTGGGAAGGAAGTTATTCGGTGCGGGCTTTTAGGGCGAGAAGGTCTAGGGCTGCATGCATGCCTAGATGTGGAATAGGGCATTGATGTGCTCTCACCTCATGGTAATTGGCCTGAGTGATCTCTTCAAAGGTCTCATCCAGAACTTGGGCAATGTGCTTGCGCAGGTTTCTCGGGAGAGCCACTGTGGTCCTTGTCCCAGTAAGGCTAACTTGTCTGTGCCACTGTGCCGTGAGGGGCGGAGGGACCATTGCTGCACACAGGCAAGCTGCATCTGGGCCAGGGCAGAAGCCTCATTGCAGTAGAAGACCCTCCCTTGCTTCCTAGGTCACCCTCAGCAGCGAGATATCTTCCAGGACGAACTCCAGTGGAAAATGTGGGGACAGTGTTCAGTATAGGGGCCCCCTGCCGCTGTTGGCTCTCCCCATGGCACAGAAACCCAGAGGACAGTACAGCCGTGAAACAATCAGTCATGCTTGACCCTGTGATTACTCACCATTTTGGGTCTCCCGTGGGTTATGTGCGCTCGCTTTGGGATGGGCAAATTATGCTATTGTGTAGACTGTGCTTGCCCGTAAGTACAGGGGAACCATTGCTCTGTCTGGTGTGAACAATGCTGCCTCTGTTAAGTGTTGCATTTCGCCTTTACAGATGCAACCTTGAGATCTCAGCCGTCCGTGTCATCACCGGATGAAAGATTCCAAAGAATCAGAAAGAGGCCACATAGAAGCAAGGAAGACATGTTGCATGAAGTAATGCAGCATTCAAGTAATGAAAATCAAAAAGTGCAGGAGTGGCGGGAGAGTGAAAAGAGGATCCAACAGCAGAACAAGGAGTGCCGGCACAAAAGCGCGGTGCTCCAGCAGCAAAGCACGGATTGGCTGATAAGCGTAATGGAGCACCAAGCAGATTCAATCCAGGCCCTCGTAGCCATGCAGGCAGAGCACTACCGTGCCAACCTCTCCTCCTCTCCCCCCCCCCCCGCAGCCCTTGTCCCAAAACTCTTTCCCTTGTGCCCCCATTTCACCTCCAACCCACTTTCCCCAACATCCGGGTTCTTACCGCCACCAGCTGCCTCCAACACCTGGAGCTTCACCACCCAGCCCTGCAAACTACGACCCTTACCCTTGCACTCAACCCCCATCACCATGCAGGATAGCCGTCCTGAAGTGCAGCACTCATTGCACAGCACTCCAGACAGGACATACGCAAATCTGTGATTGTACCGTTCCCCACCCCACCCCCTTGTCCTTTCTGTTTCCCAAGCAATTGTTTCTTTTCAATAATTGAATTTTCTTTTCAATAAATGGATTTTTTGGCTTTGAAAACATTCCTTATTCTGGCTGGATAACTGTACTCCGAGAGTAGTTATGAATGGTTCCCAGTCCTGCTGGAAAGGTATAACAAGTGGGGTTCTGCAGGGGTCTGTTTTGGGACCAGCTCTGTTCAATATCTTCATCAACGACTTAGATATTGGCATAGAAAGTACGCTTATTAAGTTTGCAGATTATACCAAACTGGGAGGGATTGCAACTGCTTTGGAGGACAGGGTCATAATTCAAAATGATCTGGACAAATTGGAGAAATGGTCTGAGGTAAACAGGATGAAGTTTAACAAAGACAAATGCAAAGTGCTCCACTTAGGAAGGAACAATCAGTTTCACACATACAAAATGGGAAGAGACTGTTTAGGAAGCAGTATGGCAGAAAGGGATCATGGGGTTATAGTGGACCACAAGCTAAATATGAGTCAACAGTATGATGCTGTTGCAAAAAAAGCAAACATGATTCTGGGATGCATTAACAGCTGTGTTGTGAGCAAGACACAAAAAGTCATTCTTCCGCTCTACTCTGCGCTGGTTAGGCCTCAACTGGAGTATTGTGTCCAGTTCTGGGCACCGCATTTCAAGAAAGATGTGGAGAAATTGGAGAGGGTCCAGAGAAGAGCAACAAGAATGATTAAAGGTCTCGAGAACATGACCTATGAAGGAACGCTGAAAGAATTGGGTTTGTTTAGTTTGGAAAAGAGAAGACCGAGAGGGGACATGATAGCAGTTTTCAGGTATCTAAAAGGGTGTCATAAGGAGGAGGGAGAAAACTTGTTCACCTTAGCCTCTAAGGATAGAACAAGAAGCAATGGGCTTAAACTGCAGCAAGGGAGGTTTAGATTGGACATTAGGAAAAAGTTCCTAACTGTCAGGGTGGTTAAACACTGGAATAAATTGCCTAGGGAGGTTGTGGAATCTCCATCTCTGGAGATATTTAAGAGTAGGTTAGATAAATGTCTATCAGGGATGGTCTAGACAGTATTTGGTCCTGCCATGAGGGCAGGGGACTGGACTCGATGACCTCTCGAGGTCCCTTCCAGTCCTAGAATCTATGAATCTATTGCATAAAGTAAAAGATACCTTAGCCCAGGAAAGAAACTGCTACTGCAAGTCAGTGTAGCAAAAACAGATTCCTACTAACATTGGAACCACTGTACTTCACTCCCGTGCAGGGCACCAGACATTACTGGTGGCTTTCAGCCTCAAATTGCTCCCTCAAGGCATTCCTAATCCTTGCAGCCCCACGCTGGGCCCCTCTAATAGCCCTGCTCTCTGGCTGTTCAAATTCAGCCTCCAGGTGTTGAGCCTCCGAGTTCCATGCCTAAGTGAATCATTCACCCTTCCCTTCACAAATGTTATGAAGGGTACAGCACGCAGATATAACCGCAGGGGTGCGGTTATCTGCCAGGTCCACCTTCCCATACAGAGAGCGCCAGCGGCCCTTTAAACGGCCAAAAGCACACTCCACAGTCATTCTGCACTGGCTTAGCCTGTTGTTGAACCGCTCCTTGCTGCTGTCAGACTCCCTGTGTAGGGTTTCATGAGCTACGGCATTAAAGGGTAAGTGGGTCTCCAAGGATCACAATGGACATTTCGACTTCCCTTAGGGCAGCGCTCAATCTCGTGTCCTTGTGCCGCAGGGTGGGGGCGAGCTCCTCACACAATCCCATGAAAGTGGCTTTTCTCATCCAAAAGTTCTGCAGCCACTGCTCGTCATCCCAGACTTGCATGACGATATGATCCCACCACTCAGTGCTTGTTTCCCGAGCCCAAAAGCAGCATTCCTCGGTGGTGAGCATGTCCGTGAATGCCACAAGCAAACTCGTGTCGTATGTGTTACTCGAGTTGATATCGTCGTCGGAGCCCTCACTGTCACTTTGGATCCTAAGGAATAACTTGACCCCCAAACATGACATGCTGGCGAGACTCGTCAGCATACTCCTCAGCAGTTCGGGCTCCATTCCCGCAGACCGAAAGGGAAGACAGAGCGCGCAGTACAAAAAACATTGAAAGATGGTGCCAAATGTGGACGGAAGCACAGGGAATGCTGGGATGTGATCCGATGCGTCACGGGGCATTGGGACAGGACCCAGAATGCCCCGCCCCCTCCACCCCCTTCCCACAAACCACAGCGCCAGAATGGGAAGAGGTGCTTTGTGGGATAGCTGCCCATAATGCACCGCTCCCAATGCTGCTGCAAGTGCCGCAAATGTGGCCACGACAGTGCGCAAGCAGCTGTCAGTGTGGACAGACTGCAGCGCTTTCCTTACTGTGCTCTCCGAAGGCGGGTTTAACTCACAGCGTTCTACATCTGCAAGTGTAGCCATGCCCTCAGAATTAGTTAAAGCCACCTTTGCATCCTTTCTGCTTGGACTCCCTCTTGTGTGCTACACCTTCTAAAATGCACACTATGCAATCTGGCCCTAAAAGTTTTAAAACATTTTTTAACACATGTTCTCAGTGGTGTGGAAGCAGAGAAAGAACTGACAGGAAGGGGATTGCAATGCATGACAGTTTGTTAGCAAGAGTCAGGCTAACTGTAACCCTAATAACGCGAGATTTGTAGAAGCGAGGAATGTGTGAGGCGAGTGGGAAAGAACTGTGTGAGAAGTTGTTGCGACCTTGTGTAGATAATATGGAATGTAGACTAAGTCTACATTAGTGAGCAAAACAAGATATCAGAATGACCTATGTATAAACAAAATGCAGCTGTTGCTCATTATTGTCTGTAACAAAAGGTATAAATGCTTGCTGTAATTGTTTGCCTGTTGAGAGACCTGATTAGCTCTCTCCCTCTATGCAATTGATAGAGAGAAAATAAAGTATCTGACTTGCTGTACCCAAACAAAAAGTGAGAACTCTGTTATTCTCCGACAGTGGGCGTGCACAATAGCTTTGGTGGTTCTGTTGATTTTTGTGCTCTACATGGACAGTTTCAAGTCCCATTCAAATCTTGACCTCTGTGCTGAGATTGCCAATGAGGGTGCCAAATAGTCCCACTATACTGTGAGTGTGATTTTATTATGTGAATGTTTGTCCAACAGGAAGATTGAGACTCCCAATTATTACACATAGGCCACAAGTGCTAACAACTCTTGATCACGTCCAAGAGGGGTTGTATTTAAACCAGTGACCTAAAGGTAAAAGGCTGCATATCCCATTGCTAATCTTGAATCCATTCCCTCCAAAGGGGGGTTCTAAAAAAGAGAAAATCAGAACACCCCTGAAGCCCATTCACTCACTCTATAAAGCAACCAACTTATGTCTCTTTAATTTACATAGAATCTGTTTCTTGCAAAATTATCTCATTAAAAGGAGCAGAGAAATTTTATTCACATACCAATGGTTATCGTGCAGATTGACTTGATGTAATCTACAAATGAATAACTGAGGAAGTCAGATTTAAATAAAATAATCTGTAAAATTTGCTGTGTTTGTACAGTAGGGTTACCATATGTGGAGTGTCCCAAAAGAGGACACTCCACGGGGCCCCGGCCCCGCCCACGCCCCGCCCACGCCCAAACTACGCCCCTCCCCCAAAGTCCCCGCCCCAACTCCGCCCCCTCCCCTGCTTCCCGCGAACATTTGATTCGCGGGAAGCAGGCAGCAGGTAAGGGGGGGGGG
>NW_020664562.1:1659735-1676423 GCF_002925995.2 Terrapene triunguis
ACATGTCCGGGAAAATCCGGACGTATGGTAACCCTATTGTACAGCCAACAGTTCCCTTCTGCAATTTATCTATGAAAGTACACTAACTTTCTGCTCTCATGAAATCTTGGTATATGTATTAAGCAGCTAACATGATTCTGATTTATTTTAATTATTACTGTTTGTGGTAAATCCAAAGTGTAGCCCTGAATTAGGGGGAAATTTGCACTGACATCTCAGACACATGAATTTGCCAAGCTACCTCATACTCTTTGCAGGGCAGTCACAAGGCCCAAGACTACTTTAGGAGTGGCCTATATAAACGCAGTGACCTGAAACCACTATGCTAATTTTAATAAGTGCATTACTTACAAAGTGCAGTTGCTGCATTGCATGTGGAAAGAACTGAGATAACTTTAAAGGCACTTAATTAATTTTCAGTTTGTGTTTTTTCTAAGTTAAAATGTGACACACCTCTACTCTGAGAGTTTTGGCTCCTGTTTCAGGTGTGCCTTTATGTCAGTGCTTGGAAAAATCAAATCATCTTGTTATCAGTATGTTTATTGATAAGTCTGAACTAGTACCCAGTTTGTGAGAATTGGACTTTAATCATAGCCTGCATGATGCAGAGCTGCATGGTCAAGTTAGCTTCAGTCATTAAAGAAGATGTAGGGGGGCTAGATTCTAACTGGTTTAAACTGGCATAGCCCCAATGATTTCAGGGGAGCTATGCAGATTTACACCAGCTGAGTATCTAGCCTGACATACTCAGTTCCACTTCACAAAATACAGTATTCAATTAGGATGGAGGAAGAAATACATCTAGGTTGTGGGTTTTTGCTTTTAATGGAAAGAGTATTTCCTCATCTGTTTCCTGATGTTTTACCGGAGACTGAAATGAGGTTTTCAAACACACTTGTGAGAACATCTGAATATTGTCACTCAAACTTCCCAAGTTTTTATCCTTTTGCTTTCATTGCTGGAGACTTTCTAAACAAAGATGGGCTAGATTTCTCTCCCCGTCTCTCTCTCTGTTTAGTTTATTTGCTGGATTGTGTGTGGGTGTCTGCTGCAATCACTGTTGTTATGATTGTGTCTATTGAGAAAGATAGACAAGCCTGTGGGAAGTCTCCACAGGATGGAGGGCATAGCAGAATGTGGCTTCATCTCCCAGCACCACATATACTTCCTCTGCTGAATATGCTAGACAGACAAGAGAATGGTATAAACTGTGCTGCTGGAAACTCTTTACATTTCCCAAAACAACCAGACTGTCCCAAGTGACCTTTTGTAAGCATACTTTGTGTTTCTTCTAATGTCAGCATGATTATAAGCAAATGAGCTGATCTGTCTCTCACTTTTCAATTTAGGCTTACTTGTATGTTCTTTTAAGAATAATTTGCACTTCTATAGCCCCTTTCCACTGAGGATCTCAAAGCCCTTTACAGCCCTTCGCTAATAAGAGGTAGGAAAGTGTTATTCTCATCATATAAACTGAGATACAGACGTGAAGCAACCTGTCCAAGATCACACAATTGTCAGTGACAGATGGAGGAAATCAAACTCAGGAGTCCTAACTCCAGTACCTCTCAATACCTTCTTTTGACATATATATTTACACTTGGTACACAAATAGGCATTGATGCTTTATCCCTCTCAAGATAATATAGAGAGGGTGGCTGGCAGGAAGTTCTCTATAAGGCCCCTGGGATTCTTGAATGGCCAGATTTGTTGAATCCCAGGGCACACTGTTTTATGTGCTCTGAGTAGAGGTAAGATGATTGAAGTATAGGCCCAGTGTATGGGGTGTTAGTATTTGGTTTGGGCTGTTGCTTGGTAGATGGGGTGAGCTGAATGAATTGTTTTTCAGTCTGTACTTTTAAATAATTGGCAGCCTTCTCTAATGAAAAAGAAAACAAAATATTGCCAACTTTTAGAAAGTCTTTTCCAGAATTCAGAAATCAATGTAGGTTGCGGGCCTTGGCACTTCCTAGGTTCCTGAAAGCTGATGGATAGAAACATCATTTTTATACAAAAAAGTATTTTGTCCATACTTTTTACATTGTTCTTCACTTCCTTCTTTTGGTTCTTTATTATCTCCCTTTTGTTTCTTGTTATGCTTTTTTTTAAACCAGATCCTCACATTTCATAAAAGCATCATGGTTAGTAAATAGCCAGGCTTGGCCTTTTAACTATAGAGTGCGCCAGTGGCTTCATAACATACCTATGTTCCTTACACCAGCGCTCAGAAATGTTTTAAGCACTCACCTTTCAGCATGAAGGATGTATCATTACTGAAATATTCTTACCCTTTTTGAGGAAGCAAATAGAGAAGGTGAACCATTGCACCAATATGTAATGCTATACATGTGTGAGGAAACACTACATGATAAACTCTATCAGGAATAGGATAGTTTCCAGACCTAGTCAAGGGCATGTGACATACATGTCAATGAATAATGTGGTATGCGGCATTAATTGACATGTCTGCAGGCAGGTGGTTATTCATACAATTCATGGATTTACTTCACTTTTCATTTTGTTTAGCAGAGTTGTTACATTGCTACTATGTGCTGATTAGTACTGAATCTGAACTGGTGGGATCTGTGAGCTAAACTCAGTGAACTGTTTTGCACTACTGATATGTGATATCTGCCTATTTGGAGATATGCTTAAGGCAGGCTTTGTGTTTAAAGTTATGATTAATCTTTCATGGCACCATGTATCTGACTGAACTATTTTGATCTTTTCTCTAAACACACACACACAACTGTACCTCGGAATTTATTAGTGTTGGGATGAAATTCTGTGTATGTTCAGGGAGGGAAAATGAGGGGCAAGACATTGGTTTACAAGATGAAACATGACACTTTGTATCAGCAACACACACACATCACTCCCAAGATGATGTGGGGCTAACTATTGGTTGAATGCTGACCAGCTGCAGGGGGACTGCAGATCTGACAGCCAGTCATTTCTACAACAGACAGACCAGTAGTCGGCAGAGAGGATGATTGGGAATTGCTCAGGTTAAACATGGTAATTCAAAGTGATTTGCTTACTTTTGAGAAATCTATAGGCATATCTTCCTGACAGCAGCCCTCCTGACATGATAGAATGAAAGCCATGGTAAAACATTGCCCTGTTTTGGAGGGGGCTGGGGAAGAACCCATATTTTACTGAAACATAAAAATAACTATTGTGTTTAAAAAAAAAAATTGGTATATTCTTAAATCTCCCCAAATACATTTTACATATTCTGTAGAAAAGAGAATTAGATTAATGCTGAAAGAACAGGAATAATAGAAAAAGACATTAATATTCATCTTCTATTGCAGAAAATGATGCAACGCTTGTTGACAGCCTTTTACCATCTTTTGCTTCATGTCTTAAATTTCCAGTTATTTGAAGTTAGCATGCTTCAGGCACATCTTTTAGGGCCTTATTCTGTAACCTCTTTGGATGCAGAATGTTTCCTGAATCAGGCACTTGGGGAATAAGCAACATTTCCAGAAAATTATACTTTTTTACAAAATTGTGATTAGCAATATGGCTATTTTCAGCATCATTACTTTATAACTAAAGAAACCGGTTCAAGTTTTTGACTAATTGCCTTTGCAACTCCATTAAGATACATGTGAATCTACTTTTAGACTAACATGAAAGGAATGCTTGAAACACTGTTGCTTTGCCTCTTGCTGTAGCTTGCTTCAGTCAGGGAGATTTAAAAATTAAATAGTCTGGTTTTATCATTTGAGAGGCAGCTAGGCTTTTATATAAAATTTGTGTCCCAAAACTGTGTATTAGGAAGAAAGGACTTTTGGCTCTGACCAAGTTAAAGTCTAACCTTTCACCCCAATTTTGTGCATCAAAAAAATGCTGTTCAACATTGAGCTCATGAGTACCAAAATATGAAAGAGGAGGTTCATAGTTATAAGGCCAGAAAGGATGGTTCTGATCATGCAGTCTGACCTCCACAGGACTTTCCTGAATTAATTGCCATTTGAAGTAGAGCGTATCTTTTAGAAAGTCATCCAATCTTGATTTAGAGTTATAAGCTTCTGTCTGTAGAACAGGAACTGTTCCTGCCTGTACATGACTGAGTGGACATATGATTTGTGTTTTCCTAGTATTTCAGTTCCATCTTTTTGCTAATTTTGCATTTTTTAAATTATTTTGAGTTGGGACTTTGTAGGATGGTTGAGATCATATCTGATGGACTAACCCATGACCGCAAACATCTCAAAATACCTATGGATTGTCGGCTGACTACTTGGATTTATTTTTGGATCCGCTGATTTTTTTCCAAGTCCCAAATTACTGGAATGAGGAGGTTTAGTTTGCATACAGATGATCCCATCAAACCCGACTGGATGATGACATTAACTTCAGAAGAAAAGTGCCCCATTCTGCCAAGGGACTCCTGAGGAGGAATGTGACAGACATGCCCAGGCATACCCTGGTAGGTAAATTGCCCTGTGTCAAACCACCTTCTCAATATTTCACCGAAGGGGTTCGTGTGTAGTCTCTGCTGAGAGCTAAGAACTAGCTGATTGTCATGGTTATTGCAAGATATTTGTATGGGAATTGGTTTATAAGAATGTAAAATAAAGAATAGTAGCTTGCAAAACTGCTGAAGTGAGACTCCTCTCCTGAGGCAAAGGGAGGTCTCAGGGCTAATTCAATCAATCTTAGAGAACAATGGATGTCCCTGGAGACAGCACTTTGTTTACTGTCTGAGCAAGATGCAGCCTTGATCATACTCAAAGACAATAGAACCCCAAGAAAGTCTCAACAAGGGACCCCCTAGGGATCTGTAACTGCATAAGGGAAGAGGAGAGGGGACAGGATTGGTACCATTACAGACGAGTGACTCTGCCAGCAGGGGTTGTCTCATGCAAGGTGGATCCCAACTTTCTGAACTGGACAAACTCTGTAAGGATGAATTAGGTGAGAAATACCTTAGTAGATAGGAAAGTAACTTGCTAATAAGTTTAGGCTACACATTTTTTTACATTAATCTTTTACCTGTAACCTTGTGTTTCCAAACCCTTATATTTGCTTTTATTTAAATCACTATCTTAAGCTCTGTTAAATAAACTTCAATTTTGGTTTTGCTATAGACATGTCTAAGTGCCTTGTGCTAAGGAAAAAGAACAGGAGTACTTGTGGCACCATAGAGACTAACAAATTTATTAGAGCATAAGCTTTCGTGGGCTACAACCCACTTCTTCGGATGCATATAGAGTGAAACATATATTGAGGAGATATATATACACACATACAGAGAGTATGAACAGGTGGGAGTTGTATTACCAACTCTGAGAGGCCAATTAAGTAAGAGAAAAAAAACTTTTGAAGTGATAATCAAGATAGCCAAGTACAGACAGTTTGATAAGAAGCAAGTGTGAGAATACTTACAAGGGGAGACAGATTCAATGTTTGTAATGGCTCAGCCATTCCCAATCCCTATTTAACCCTGAGTTGATTGTGTCTAGTTTGATTGTTGATTGTGTCTACATTGGCCAAACCGGACAGTCTCTACGCAAAAGAATTAATGGACACAAATCTGACATCAGGAATCATAATACTCAAAAACCAGTGGGAGAACACTTTAACCTGTCTGGCCATTCTATGACAGACCTGCGGGTGGCTATCTTAAAACAGAAAAACTTCAAAAACAGACTCCAACGAGAGACTGCTGAGCTGGAATTGATATGCAAACTAGACACAATCAACTCAGGGTTAAATAGGGATTGGGAATGGCTGAGCCATTACAAACATTGAATCTGTCTCCCCTTGTAAGTATTCTCACACTTGCTTCTTATCAAACTGTCTGTACTTGGCTATCTTGATTATCACTTCAAAAGTTTTTTTTCTCTTACTTAATTGGCCTCTCAGAGTTGGTAAGACAACTCCCACCTGTTCATGCTCTCTGTATGTGTGTATATATATCTCCTCAATATATGTTTCACTCTATATGCATCTGAAGAAGTGGGTTGTAGCCCACAAAAGCTTATGCTCTAATAAATTTGTTAGTCTCTAAGGTGCCACAAGTACTCCTGTTCTTTTTGCGGATACAGACTAACACGGCTGCTACTCTGAAACTTGTGCTAAGGAAAGTGCTGAACTGCAATAAAACCAGGGAACTGGGGTCCACTGCTTCCATGGAGGCAGCAAATCAGTGTACATTGTGGGTGTCCTGGAGAGAAAGCACTGAGCACTCAAATGTAACAAAGTGGGGTGTGTAAATTGCTAGCCTGCAGAGGAAAAGAGTGGTGCTCACTGAGCCTGGAGTGGAGTGCTTGTGTTGCCAGCAGCAGATGGCAGGAGAGAATTTGCCCTGCTGGGCACAGACAGGGTTCCCTCCTGCTCTGAGCATCACAAGGAGTTCCAAGGGAAGTAAACAGCCAAGCCACCATGTTCAAAAACTGAAGGAAAGGTAGAAGTCATTATTTTCTTGCTTCTGACCATTGACTTGAAACCTTTGCTTCCTGCTGCAGTGGCCATTGGTTTCTGGCCATGTGATGCCACAGTGCCTCACAAAGAGGCCTGTGCTTCCTCCACCCTCCCAGCTGGTCACCAAGAGGTGGGAGTCCAGCAACATGCAATAACTAAGATTCAACATTTATAAGCAAGTAACTTCTAACCAGACAGCAGCAGTCCATTGATGTTAAAACATCAAAGTACCAGGTTCTGAAGCTGAATGAAAACACAAGAGTTGCAACAATCATCCTCCGTAAGTATCAGTCTTTTTTTATTTTTTCTCTTTCCAGTTTTCTCTTTCCAGTTTTCCTCTACCTTCACATTCTTTGTGTTGTTGTTGTTGGTTTTTTGTTTGTTTTAACTCCAGCAGATGGATGGTAGTCAGTGTATGTGTGGATAAAACCAACAGAATTTGTTTTAGAATGGTGGGTATAGAATAAATAAAGTACCTGAAAAAGCCCTAGGTTAAACAACTTTGCTATACAAGACCACACATGCATATATGTAATGGTTTAGGAGTTGTATGTTTTATCTTAAGAAATTGTTTACTTACATTCAGAATTCAAATGACAAATTAAAAAAGTTGCACAATAGAACCTCAGTTATGAACTGACCAGTCAACCCCACATCTCATCTGGAACCAGAAGTACACAATCAGGCAGCAGCAGAGACAAAAAAAAAAAAAAAAAGGCAAATACAGTTCAGTACTGTTACATGTAAACTACTAAAAAAAAATAAAGGGAAAGCAGCACTTTTCTCCTGGATAGTAAAGTTTCAAAACTGTATTAAGTCAATATTCAGTTGTAAACTTTTGAAAGAACAACCATAATGTTCTGTTAGAGTTACAAACAACCTACATTTCCAAGGTGTTCGTAACTCTGAGGTTCTACTATAGCATCTTGGATTATATTACAATGTTTCGTGTAACCCTATAGTGGGGTGAGGGAAAAATTTGTCTATTACCTCTCAATAATTTGGGGTTGACAAGTTATGAGCTTTCTGTAGATATCTTACATGTTACTCTTTATGGGTAAATATCCTGTAAGACGTTTGGTGTAGTGAGTTTGTTGGGTCTGAGGTAAGAGATGTTTGCAAAGAATAGGTCTCTGTCAGCTGACAAGTTGGCAAGACAGCTGTAAAATCCTAGCAGAAAAAAAGCACTTGTAGTTTTTACCACAAGATAGCAAGGTGATGTCGGCACTCTATCCCCACCCCCAAATCCATGGTTTACTAGTTTACACCGTGGTAGAATTACAGTGTCTTGTCTCCACTAGGATTTTACAGTGGAGTAGCTAATGTGTTTGTTAACCTGTAGTAAAAATGCATCTTTTTTTAGCCATGAAGACACAGCCATAGCACTTTTGTTACATCTTGAGGCTGATATTCACAATTGTCACTTTCTTCTAGTTTGGTGGTGATAGTGTACATTAGGTTGCTCTCTGAACCCTGAGGATCCCCGATGTTTCTTTTTACATCTGTATTCTTTTTGGAGGCTTGCAATACTAGCTAGACTCAGTTCCTGGGCATTGATACCTTGTACCTTTCCCCTTTTGCACACCTGTGCAGGGCCAGGCACAATCTAGGCCTTCATTAACCATTCATGCTGTTACACCAAAATGCCATATTCTCAATTCTCTCATTTTAAATTAACAAAATACAATTATTTTAAACTGAAATATGTGTGGTACTATGTTGAGGAAGCTGATGCTGTTGGAATACTAGCTGCATTAATATGGCATTGCTATGAGGGATCTAGCATCTCACTCCACTGTAGACATAAGGCTCTTAGCTATGAAGTATAAACGTGATGCAGAGAATGTCAGTTTTCTTCAATTGTCAATCAACTCATATCTAATGGAGTGATGTTTCCTGTTTACTAAACAAATCTCTGGAGAAATACCCTTTTTCTACATAGCAGGAGATCTGAGTTTACACAAGAGCAAACATAGGTTTGTCTGCATTCCTGAATCTGAAAAGTTGCAGGGAGATCCCATAGTGATAGCTGTCTCATTGTTAGTAGCAATAAATCAGAACCCAGCCTTAGTCATGTCTGGCAGAGCTGATGCCTCCAAGCACTACAGAGATCTGGGTTCAGACAGGATAATGTCCAGGAGGATGAGTTTATTAGGAATTTAAAAAAAAAGGAGGGGAATACACCAATCTGATAAACAGACATATAATTCTGCCATTCTTTATGATCATTTAGAGTGTTTTCTTTACTTGTTCTGTTTGACTTACCCTGTGGCTTTGAGTAAGTCCCTTATCTTTTCTCTGCTTAAGTTTTGCCAATATGTAAAATGAGGATCATACTTATCTACCTCACAAAAGTAAGGTAAGGATTCATTATGCAGAAGCAGTAGTTATAGTTGCAACTGGAGTTCCATTATAAGGCTGACTGTGATTCTCACTCCCAACCCCCATTAGTTAAAAAAAACCTCTGGTATGCTTTCAGATTTTTTAGGGTTAAGTCTCATTGGCAACTAGTAACTGACTTAAAAAAATTGACAAACTTTACGTTTCTTGATGTTAATAGCCTTTAAAATAATTCCTTACAAATTTTTACAAACTGCACTACTAGAGGGAGATATAGAAATGTTAAACACCTAATCATACAAAATTACAATCACAAGTAGATTTTTTTACATTGGCTTTTGTAAGACAACTAGTAAAATTTTAAAGAAATTAATACTATTATAAAAAAAAGTATAAAACTTTGCTTCTTGGTTAATGAAGCCAATGGGTAAATACTGAAAATGACCCACGTATTCCTGTTATTCCTTCCACTCTCCTAGTAACCTTAGCTGCTAAATCCTAATCTGAAACTTCAGGATATTCTGGCCCAGAGGCTACAAGATAAGTCATAGGGACACTAAAAAGAATGAGGAGTACTTGTGGCACCTTAGAGATTAACAAATTTATTTGGGCATAAACTTTCGTGGGCTAAAACCCACTTCATCAGATGCATGCAGTGGAAAATACAGACTAACACAGCTACCACTCTGAAATAGGGACACTAATAATCTATGATTCAGTAGGATGTTGGAATGTAGATAATGAGAGAATTTTAAAGGGAAGCTACAGAGAACTTAAAGTAAACAGTCAATTTGGCTAAATTTTACAGTTAGTTTTATGTACCCAAGGGAAAAATGTATTCCATTCCCAGCATCTCCACTTCCTCCCTTATTTCCTCCCCTCCCCGAGCCCCCAAAAAAGACTAAAGTGCAAAGAATCTTAATGACAGGAAATACCTCAAATGCATTTTAAAGCAGCTAAAGCCTTCTAGCTTCTGGTGGCCTGAACTCACCCTGACTTGTATGACTTATTAAAGTTGTATTAAATTCCCTCCTTACATGTTGCTTGAAACTCCACTTGCACCTCACTCAGTGAGAGGATTTCTCCCTGCAGGAGTGGCTGTATTTTACTGAATGGTACCAGGGTATTGGACAACCAAAATTTTATTTGTGAGGAGAATAGAGGTTAGATGGGGTAGCCAGGCTAAGAAATAGTGCTCTAATCTTGTCCAACAAATACTACTCAGAGCCAAATTCAGACCTAATGTAAGCAGGTGCAACTGCCCCAAAGTCAATGGAGTTGCACTAATTTCCATGAGATTTGATTTTGGCCCTATGTTCCCACAAATTCTTGAGGCTGCAGAATGAGGCAAGGGAAATACTGTAATATATTTAACAAATTATAGTGCAAACCATAGAAAAATATATAGAAAAAGTGTATTTCTTGGGGCTAGAAAATTGTTGAATATTTAGAACCACGGAAGAGACTGTCTGGAGGTGGTATATTGTGCAGCTTTGGTCATCTGAGTTTTTCCTATGTGACTCTATTATGTGTCTTGCTGACTGCCCTTTTAAATTCATTCTTTTACATATGACTTTAGCATTTGAGACTCTCCTTTGGAGAGACCAGCTTCTTTGATATTTTATTTAGGTACTGATACCTACTTGCAACTTGTACTCAGTGTCTGATTTACTTTTTGACTCCTTTTTTAGTAACTCGCTACCTCCTCTAGATAGCTAGGTGGCTTGGTAGAATTCTCATTTTTGATTCATCTTAATTCATAGATTCATAGATTCTAGGACTGGAAGGGACCACGAGAGGTCATCGAGTCCAGTCCCCTGCCCTCATGGCAGGACCAAATACTGTCTAGACCATCCCTGATAGACATTTATCTAACCTACTCTTAAATATCTCCAGAGATGGAGATTCCACAACCTCCCTAGGCAATTTATTCCAGTGTTTAACCACCCTGACAGTTAGGAACTTTTTCCTAATGTCCAATCTAAACCTCCCTTGCTGCAGTTTAAGCCCATTGCTTCTTGTTCTATCCTTAGAGGCTAAGGTGAACAAGTTTTCTCCCTCCTCCTTATGACACCCTTTTAGATACCTGAAAACTGCTATCATGTCCCCTCTCAGTCTTCTCTTTTCCAAACTAAACAAACCCAATTCTTTCAGCCTTCCTTCATAGGTCATGTTCTCAAGACCTTTAATCATTCTTGTTGCTCTTCTCTGGACCCTCTCCAATTTCTCCACATCTTTCTTGAAATGCGGTGCCCAGAACTGGACACAATACTCCAGTTGAGGCCTAACCAGCGCAGAGTAGAGCGGAAGAATGACTTTTTGTGTCTTGCTCACAACACAGCTGTTAATGCATCCCAGAATCATGTTTGCTTTTTTTGCAACAGCATCACACTGTTGACTCATATTTAGCTTGTAGTCCACTATAACCCCTAGATCCCTTTCTGCCGTACTCCTTCCTAGACAGTCTCTTCCCATTCTGTATGTGTGAAACTGATTTTTCCTTCCTAAGTGGAGCACTTTGCATTGTCTTTGTTAAACTTCATCGTGTATTTAGCTGTGACACGCTGAGTACGTTTCCCAGACATGAGGAAGAGCTTTGTATGGCTCAAAAGCAATCCCCCTTCCCTTCTGCTTCCCCCTTATCTACAAGGTGCTTCCCGCCTTGTAGCTGGGGGGAAGTGGTAGATATGGTATATCTTGACTTTAGTAAGGGTTTTGATACTGTCTCGCGTGACCTTCTCATAAACAAACTAGGGAAAAACAACCTAGATGGAGCTACTATAAGGTGGGTGCATAAGTGGTTGGAAAATCGTTCCCAGAGAGTAGTTATCAGTGGTTCAGAGTTATGCTGGAAGGGCATAACGAATGGGGTCCTGCAGGGATCGGTTCTGGGTCCGGTTCTCTTCAATATCTTCATCAATGATTTAGATATGGCATAGAGAGTACACGTATAAAGTTTGCGGATGATACCAAACTGGGAGGGGTTGCAAGTGCTTTGGAGGATAGGATTAAAATTCAAAATGATCTGAAGTAAATAGGATGAAATTTAATAAGGACAAATGCAAAGTACTCCACTTAGGAAGGAACAATCAGTTGCACACATACAAAATGGGAAATGACTGCCTAGGAAGGAGTACTGTGGAAAGGGATCTGGCAGTTTTAGTGGATCACAACCTAAATATGAGTGAACAGTGTAACGCTGTTGCAAAAAAAGCACATCCCAGAATGATGTTTATTAGTAGGAGTATTGTAAGCAAGACACGAAAAGTAATTCTTCCACTCTACTCCACGCTGACTAGGCCTCAACTGGAGTATTGTCTAGTTCTGGGCACCACATTTCAGGGAAGATGTGGACAAATTGGAGAAAGTCCAGAGAAGAGCAAAAAAAATGATTAAAGGGCTAGAAAACATGACCTATGAGGGAAGATTGAAAAAATTGGGTTTGTTTAGTCTGGAGAAGAGAAGACTGAGAGGGGACATAACAGTTTTCAAGTACATAAAAGGTTGTTACAAGGAGGTGGGAGAAAAATTGTTCTTCTTAACCTTTGAGGCTAGGACAAGAAGCAATGTTCTTAAATTGCAGCAAGGGCTGTTTAGGTTGGACATTAGGAAAAACTTCCTAACTGTCAGAGTGGTTAAGCACTGGAATAAATTGCCTACAGAGGTTGTGGAATCTCCATCATTGGAGATTTTTAAGAGCAGGTCAGACAAACACCTGTCAGGGATGGTCTATATAATACTTAGTCCTACCAGGAGTGCAGGAGACAGGACTAGATGACCTCTTGAGGTCCCTTCCAGTTCTGTGATTCTATGTCTCTCTCACCAACAGAAGTTGGTCCAATAAAAAGGTTTAACCTCCCCCCCCCCCCCCCCCACTATTCTGGGACAGACACAGCTACAACAACACGGCATAGAATTTTTGACCTAGTTATTCTAAGTATGATCCTTAATTCCTAGTATTGTCTTGCATTTTGTGTGATCTGCCAGCCTGTTCCAATGCCCGAGAGGGAGAGGTGGGGAGCCTGAGACCAGAGAGTGCCGTGCTAAGCAGGAGCAGAGGACGGACTGTTAGTTGTAGAGCCCTGTACTGGAGGCTCTTCAGCAGCATGGAGTCCCCCATAGAGCTGCCGCTAGCTCGGGGGAGAGGGGTGCGCAGAGTGCGAACCTCCCCGCCCCCAGCTCAGACTCCGGGTTTGATACAGAGAGGGGAATTCTCACCCAGTTGGAGAGTTTGAATGTTACTTGATTTCCGTGGGCTGCAGGCTACGGGCTGGAGGCGGCCGTCTGCAGCCGGGTCCCGAGTGGGGAGTGCAGCCCCCGCCCCGCAAAGCCCTGTCGTGCGGGGATCCATAGGCTGCAGCTCCCTGTTCCCCCCAGAGACGCAGCCCTGTGGGTGCACCGCTCCCCAGCACGGCTCCTTTAAGTCCCCATGCGCTCGTCCGCCCTCCAAAGCATTCCGGGGAGGGGGGTCACCACGGAAACAACCGAGCGCTCCTGAGACCCAAGTCCCCCTGCCCCGGCCGGGAAGGGGGAGGGATGTCTCCCAGCGTGCACCGCGCGCGCAGCCCCCACCCCTTTGTGGCTCCTGCTCCTCCTCCGGCCGGGCCCGCTTCCCCTCTGCCTGATCAGCCGCAGAGCAGCGGGAGCCGCCCGAGCGTTCGCTGCTCCTAGGCTGCCTCTCCGCACGCAGCCAGCGCGCGCCCACCAGCTCAACCGCCGCCGCGTCTCGCGCCCCCGTCCGCCCACGGCGCGAGCCGCTTGGGAGGCGGCTGCTGCTCCATCTCGCGCTGCGCAAGGCGTCGCTGGTGTCGGCCGAGGATGGGTCGCGGGGTGCTGCCTTTGCTGTTGCTGCTGGAGCTGGCCGGGCGCTGCGCCGCCGCCATGGACGAATGCGTGGACGAGGCGAGCGGGCGGCCGCAGCGCTGCATGCCCGAATTCGTGAACGCCGCCTTCAACGTGACCGTGGTGGCCACCAACACGTGCGGCTCGCCGGCCGAGGAGTACTGCGTGCAGACCGGCGTGACCGGGGTCACCAAGTCCTGCCACCTGTGCGATGCCGCCCAGCCCCACCTGCAGCACGGCGCCGCCTTCCTCACCGACTACAACCAGGCCGACACCACCTGGTGGCAGAGCCAGACCATGCTGGCCGGGGTGCAGTACCCCAGCGCCATCAACCTCACCCTGCACCTGGGTAAGTCACCGGGACCCTCCCCCGCGGGGGACTGCGCTTTGCTCCGCCTGTCCCCGCCCTAGGCCATTCCCCCTCCCGCAGAGGCGCGGAAGGGCTGCCCTGGAGGGACCGGTACCCGTCTCCCCCCCCCTTCTTCCACTCAGGAACAGTGGGTACACGTGCATGCCTTCCTCCTCCACACACTTCACTTCTCTGCATTGCATTGCGGTGCCCCCGTCCTACAGGAGCACGGTCTCGCGTACTCCCCTTTACTCCTTGCCATCTGCACTACTAGGGGCACGGCTACATGTATGCATTTCCAAACCCGGGTGGGAAAAAAACAGCTTTGCAAGCAAGGCTTCCCGCAATAGCAAACTGAGGAGCAAAGATGGGTTTGGGAGAGGAAGAGGGAAGGGAGATGTGAGTGCTTGGAATTCAAGGATGAAAAGAGCAGGGCTAATTTCAGACCAAGCTTGTTAACTCCTTTTAATAGTTTGTGTGGCTTCTAAAATTTCAGTGACCCGCACTGTAAAAACATAAAAGAATCGTAACTTTATACGTATCCACTCCTCAATCATTCCCTTCTGTCTGCATTGTATTGGGGTCCCTGTGCCGGATGATCACTACCTCTCCCTTTGCAACCTGCACTAGCAAAGACACATCTGTATGCACTGCTGGTTTTGCCATCTCATGCACAACCGTCCTGTACCTAGTGCTTAATACCTAGTGCTTAAATCAACGGAGAAGCCTTCTTTTTCTTTCTTGTTCCTGCATGACCAGAGGCTTCACTATTCCTCCTCTCTTTCCCCAAAATATCCTCCACTAGTAGAGTCTCTCCTGCATACATGGCCCATCTCTACACTTAGTTCCTAAAATAAGAAATCTAGTTCTTCCCTTCTGTCTGCCTGTCCTAAACGAACAGGAGCTCTCCCCGTCCCCTCCCTGCTTCCTGTACTAGAGTTGCATGATTTCTCCTTTTCCCAAACAAGGATTCTACTTCCTCGTCTCTTCACAACCACCCCCTTTAAACTAATAGAACCACCGCATCTTGTCAGAAATTTTGTCCCACTCCCATGCTCCTCATCCTTTCCTTTTTGCCTTCTAATAATGACCGTATCTGAATTTTCCTTGAGATAAGGTAATGAGGGCCAGTTGCCCCTTAACTTTTGTGTTGAAACTTGGAGATCTCCATGGCAACTTATGCCCATTCCCATCCACTGAACAGATTAGTCATAGTAAAGAAAGAAAAAAATGTAAACCTGATGAAAACTGCACAATACGCTTTTTGGGAGGGAGGAAGGAGGAGAGGGATGGATGGACTATGCATAATGTTGCTGTGTGTGTGTGTGTCTGGCACTTTAAAGATTTTTTTTTATCAGAGTTAACTTGTTGCTTTGTGGTATTCAAATTTAATTAAAGGCCACAAAGCTTAATCCTATCATACCGAAAACAAAGGTACATGTGTCTGCCCCAGCTGGTAATAAATTACTGAAAGTGACTTCTGCTGTATACAAGCAGGCTATCCTCTTTGGATTCTCCCTTTCTTTGATTGGTGTGTTTACTTTTTTTTTTTTTTTTTAATTGAATGGGGTGGTCTTAGCAAAGGTTTTGATTCAGTGCTAGAAATACCTTTCACGCTTCTGGGTTGCATTTTTTTAAATGTAATTATATTTATGAAGTTTGGCAATGTATACATTCAAAATTAACAGTTAGGTATATAAACAAATCATAAATGAAAACTGCAGGGAAGTGCTTAAAGTTCTACAAAGTTAAAGGCTTGCCAGTTAGGCTGTAGATACAGATCTCATTGTGCTTGAAACAAACACTTGAACATAGGGTTTTGCAATAAATCTCAGCTTCTGCTATCTGCAGAGCAATAACTGTCTCATTCTTAATGCACAAAGCAGGATAAGCTTGTAGACATCAGACTTGGAATTCTGAAAGGGAAAGGTTGACAAGAAAAACAAAGGAAATGGAATAAATACTTCCTGCAGTAAATGTATTAGATTT
Source organism: Terrapene triunguis (assembly GCF_002925995.2). Classification (NCBI taxonomy): domain Eukaryota; kingdom Metazoa; phylum Chordata; order Testudines; family Emydidae; genus Terrapene; species Terrapene triunguis. The sequence goes on from NW_020664562.1 coordinate 1,675,694, forward strand.
TCTCTGCTCATGTGCTCACTATTCTGTTACTCTGAAGTGGATGAGTTGCTGCTAAGAGTTCTGGGTTAAATTAAACAATTCCACTTTTTGGTCATGTTGAACGAACTTCTATACGGGAACAGTGCTGTCTGTTACTCTGGCAGATATAGCACCATAAAATTAAAAAAACTACTCTTTGGCATGTGACAAAGTAACAGGATGTGTAGTAAAGTTCATTTTAAAAGAGTGAGATTCACCAACATGAGGTGACTTGGGCTTCAGTGGTGGCTGAAGTACATGTGATCTGAAAAGCTCTTTGGCGGCTAAGGTACTATATAACACCAAGTGTACCGAGGATGATATATAAATATTTTACAGAGGCAAGGTTTCTTGTCAATTAAAAGAGGAGATTGGAAATTTAAGTCTAAGCGTTCAGCAACAGGATATCATGGTCGCTTGAGTATTCTCAAAAAAATTAGCTTTGGAATAAAACTTCTTAAGCTTGGTTTCAACTTAGAAGCAAACTTTTGATCCTGTTGAAATTTCACCAAAATTGATTCAGCTGTTTAAGCTATCTGTGTGTGGAGGAAAGGGAAGTGGTTGTTTTTTTTTTGTTTTTTTTTAAGTATTAAATGGTTCAGATGCTGTTTGGTGCTTGAGTAACTAAAAGGCAGACTTAAGGCATGTCTACACTGGCAGAATTACAGCGCTGGGAGTTAAAGTGCTGCTCAGAGAGAGTGTGAACACACAA
>NW_020664562.1:1681423-1766203 GCF_002925995.2 Terrapene triunguis
TCGATCTAAGATACGCAACTTCAGCTACGAGAATAGCGTAGCTGAAGTCGACGTACCTTCGATCAACTTACCTCCCGTCCTCACGTCATGGGATCGACGGCCGCAGCTCCCCCGTCGACTCCGCTTCCGCCTCTCGCTCTGGTGGAGTTCCGGAGTTGACGGGGAGTGCGTTCGGGGATAAAATCGATCCCCGATAGATTGATTACTACCCGCCGATCCGGCGGGTAGTGAAGACGTACCCTAAGTTCTTCTTGGCCGCTTTCTAATTCTGCACAGCTGTTCAGCCGCCGATAACAAAGAGGGAGGCTGGGCTCCCAAGGTCATCTCTGTGACGTTTAAACGCAACATTTTACAGAAGCAGTATTGGTTGCAACATACAGAATGCTGGTTCAGTGATTTAAAACACAGCCAGTACTCTCACACCTGTCACTAACTGGCTGACCCCAGGCAAGCACACATGAGCCACAAGACCCCCTAAATGGTGAGTAGCCGCAGGGGTAGGGTAAATCAGTCTTCCCGGACCCTGCTGTACACTGGGCACGTGGCTCTTGGGGAGAGCCAGTACTGTAGGGAGGGGGCTAATAATCATTCCTGTCCCCACACTTTCCACAGGATGTGATCATTATGCTGCTGAGGGTGAGCAGGGAATCAAGGGAGGGTCTTCTCCAAGACTGCGGCTTCCGTCCTGGCCCCTATGCGGCTCGCCTGTGTGCAGCAATGGTTCTCCCCCGCCCCTCCCCCCGCCTTTGACAGCACAGTGGTGCCGGAAAGTTACTGTTAATGGGGCAAGAAACAAAGCAGCTCTGCTGAAGAACCTGTGGCAGCAGATTGCCCACTATCTCCACGAGAGTTTCCCGGAGATCTCTGAGGGAGATTCCCATAAACTGAGGGAGTTAATCAACAGCGTGTTCCGCTGCTCAAACTGGGCATGCGGTGGGAGACAAGCCTGCTTTCTGCAACCTTCCTGCCCCCCACAATTCACTTCAGCGATTCCCAAAATCAAATCCACTTACCAGGGACCTCCTCTCCTGTTTGCGCTTTGCCAACATCCGACAGCTGTGGCTGGCTAGCCTCCTCTGGGGTAGAAAAGAGCTCCTGGCTGCATGCATCTCTGACCTCCGAGCCATCCTCTGCCTCTGGGTCCCTGTAGCGGGGTGGACACCTGCTCCTGCCTGAAAGGGCCTGAAACAGCCCTGGGAGAAGGCTGGTGGCTGGGAGCTGCTAAGCTGGGCTGATTGGGGAAGCAGCTGCAGCTGGGCCACGCCCCAATCAGGCCTCAGCTGGCTCTATATAAGAGGCTGGGAGCCAGGAGCTAAAGAGTCTCTCTCTGCCTTCAGAGAGAGAAGGGCCTGGCTGCAGGGAGCTAGACACAGAGTACCTGGGGGGAGCAGGGCTGGGGAAAGGCTGAGGACCTGGGGAGCTCCAGCTTGGAAAGCCCCAGGCTGCGGCCTAGGAGAAGGCTAAGGGGTACTGGGGGTTGCAGAGGGCAGCCCAGGGCTAGGCCCAGGCAGCAGGTCCAAACCCAACCTTGCTGATGATGAGTGGCCTATGCTGCAGTCTGCCCCAGAGAGTGGGGGCTAGTTGGTGACTGGCAGTGGCCTTATCCTGAGGTGAGGTGGGGTTAGTGGGTGGGGGTTCCCCTGGGAGGGGAGACCCAGCGTGTGTGGGTATTGCCAGGGGGCAGCACCCAGAGCAAGGGGCACCGGGGTCCTGGGAGGGACACGGGGGGCCAGTGCAGATGAAGGCGGATCACCAGCCTGCAGAGGGCGCTCTAGAGGCTGGTGAGCTAATTCCCTGGACGACCAGCAGCAGGCGCCGTAGGGGTGAGTCCGGAACTTCTACAGTCCCCCTCCACGTTCTCGTCCAAGATTTCTTCCTCCTGGCTTGGTCCACTCTCGACTGACACGCGAGCCACCAAAAGTATCCACAGTGGGCTTCGCGGTGGGGTCGCCGCCAAGTATTGCTTCCAGCTCTTTGTAGAACCGGCAGCTTGTGGGCGTAGCACTGGAGTGGCGGTTTGCCTCCCGCGCCTTGTGGTAGGTGTTCTGCAGCTCCTTCACTTTGACTCTGCACTGCAGTGTGTCCTGGTCATGGCCCCTTTCTGTCATGCATCGTGAAATCTGTCCATAGGTATCATAATTCCTATGACTGGAGAGCAGCTGGGACTGGACAGCCTCCTCTCCCCAAATGCTGATGAAGTTCAGCAATTTGGCATTGCTCCAAGCAGGGGATCGCCTGGTGTGTGGTGCATTCATGGCCACCTGGAAAGATGCGCTGAGACCACTGCATGCATCATCGAGGAAACAGGAAGGGGACTTTCAAAATTCCCAAGGAATTTATGAGGTGGGGATGACGGTTGGTTGCCTGAGGGCAGAGCTGTAGAGTTCAAACCGATGACCAGCAAGGTAAGAACAGGCGTTGTGGGACACCTCCCAGAGGCCATTCACAGCTCTGTAATTGACCACGGTGTCTACACTGGCCCAGCGCAGAAAGCTGTACGCCTCTCGTCGGGGTGGTTTTTTTAAAGCGCTGCAACTGCGCAGTTTCGCACTGAGTGTCTTGACAGTGTGTACACCTTGGGAGTTACAGTGCAGAAAGCTGCTTTACTGTGCAGAAACTTGCCAGTGTAGACAAGGCCGTAGTTAAAAATCTTCTGATTTAACATATGGGACTGAATAAGAGTAAATGTGTAGGTTGAACTAGGAACGTCTCTCAGATAAGTTAGTCATTTTATGCTTTAGCATTCTTTGTGTAATTTCAAAATAGAAGGACCAAGATACCTTTTAAAAAATTCTCATGTCCCCAAATTAATAAATACTTTGTTTTAAATATTATACATTCAAGGACATGCAGATTTATAGTTCACTATAGTGTATCTTGTACTAATGGTCCCCTGCGAACAGCATTGACCTGTTGCAGTGGCCACTAAAATGTCAGTATCTTCTTCAAGTGTTCCTTTATATGAATTGCACTTTTGTGCAGGCACCTACTACAAAGGCCAGAAAAAGCAATCTCATAGTATTGCGGTTAGTAATGGGTTTTATTATATAGGATGGCTCAATTCAAGTACAGTTAATAAAGAGAAGGAAGATCTTGAGAGGTTATTAAGATTTCATGTAGTCATTTTTATCTTTATTTTTATACATTGTTTAGAGTTTTTATTCAGGACATTTGTTATAGGAAGAAAGAAATCCTCTTCCTACAACAATAACTTTGTTTTCTCAACTTTTCTGTTTTGGACAAATGTATTATTAATGAGCCCCATATAAAGTCAGAATTGGATTTCATAGGCATTTCATGCTGCTCATTACCATTGTCATGTGAATATCTACATTCATAAGCTGCTTGCAGTGTTATTGTAGCTGTGTTAGAGACAAGATGGGCGAGGTGATATCTTTTATTGGACCAACTTCTGTTTGTGAGAGAGACAAGATTTTTAGATTACACAGAGCTCTTCTTCATTCAGATCGTATAAATTTTCAGGTCTAGGAAACATACTCATACCCCTAAATACAAGGTGGAACAGATTGTTTAGCATAAGTAGTTAACACATATTTCAAGGGACCATTCAAGGTGAAGTGTCTAAATACAGATGCTCTAATACAAAACATTACATATGCCCACATGTACATTTCAAAAGGAATTATTTTGGGGAAGTTGTATGGCCAGTGTTACACAGGAGGTCAGGCTATGGTCACAGTGGTCTGTTCTGGCCTTGGAACCTATGAATCTACAGTACATCCAAGACTTTTTTTTTTTTTTTTTTTTAGTGCATTTTCTCTATAAAAAGTTAGAGGAGTAGTATTAGTATTGCAGCATAGTTATTGTTGAGACGGAACATTAATTTCAAGTTTCTGTTTGTAGGTTCTTGTGGGGTTTTTTTTAGTACTCTTGCTCTCTTGCTTGTTTTTAGGTTAGAATTGAACTTAACAAATAATTTGGCTGAGTTTGAGCTATTTGGAATGTGCTTTTTTTGCTTTGCCAGTTCTTCCCCCTTCGCCCCCCGGCAATTTCTTCATACTCTGAAATTTTGAAGAATAGTAACCTTGCTGTAGATGGAATCTTCCATGTGTACTGACATGGTGGTAGAAATTTTGTTTAGAAATAGCAAAATTGTAAGTGTCAAACTATGTGTGATGCTATGCTGTTTTGTAGTGACTTTCTGTAAGAAGTGCAGTTCACTGACTCGTACTGAAAGTGTAAACTGGGTAAGATGGTTTTTAGCCTTGAATGCTCTGGACTCATCTCTGTACCTTCACCAGTCATCCTTGCATGAATTTCACACACTTTGCATGAATGAGTGACTGCATGTTCCGTTCAGATTTCATATGCTCTGAGGCTGTGTCCCTCAGAGTGCATTGCAGCCTATTGAACATTTAATAATGAAACAGTAGGGAAGAGGTCAACAGGTATGATAGCCATTTGTACATTTGAACATAGTGCACTTTGGGATGCAAACCTCAGTATGAAGCATCTTTTTATTTTTCAGTGGCTAGTTTGTAAATTCAAAAAGTGTTTATTTGATACTACAATCTCAGTAATTAAATGCATTGGTAGTCCGGTTAAGAGAGAGCCACTTTTCAGGCACAACTAACCCATTCAAGACAAGTGCAAATTAACTATTTTCTTTCCATCATGCAAGCTGCTGACCTGTTATGAAGAATCCTAAGTGTATTTGTAAATCGAAGATCTAGAGTCCTCTATTCTTGAAGCTATGGCTGTGAGAACACTTTCATAGATTCCAAGGCCAGAAGAACCAGTGTGATCATTTAGTCAAACCTATTGTATAGCACAGGCCATAGAACTTCCCCAAAATAATTCCCAGAGCACATCTTTTAGAAAAACATCTAATCCTGATATAAAAATTGTCACTGATGGAGAATCCACCATGACCCTTGGTAAATTGTCCAGTGGTTAAGTACTCGCTGTTTTTTTAAAATTATGCCTTATTTCTAGTTGGAATGTATCTAGCTTCAACTTCTATCCATTGGATCATGTTATACCTTTCAATGCTAGAGTGAAGAGCCCATTATTAAATATTTGTTTCCCATGTAGCTGCTGATAAACTGTAATCAAGTCACCCCTTAACCTTCTCTTTGTTAAGCTAAATAGATCAAGCTCTTTGAGTCTGTCGCTATAAGGCATGTTTTCCTCATTCTTTAATCATTCTTGTGGCTCTTCTCTGAATCCTCTTCAGTTTATCAACATCCTTTTTTAATTCTGGGTACCAGAACTGGACACAGTATTCCAGCAGCAGTCGCATGAGTGGAAGGAAAAATAACCTCTCTACTCCTATTTGAGATTTTCCTGTTTATGCATCCCAGGATCGCATTAGCTCTTTTGGCTACAGTGTCATGCTGGGAGCTCATATTTGGCTTATTATCCACGACATCCCCCTAATCTTTTTCAGAATCATGGTTTCCCAGGATAGAGTCCCCCATTATGTAAGTATAGCCCTATAGCCTCCATGGATTCTTTGTTCGTAGATGTATACATTTAGCTGTATTAAAATGTATATTGTTTGCTTGCACCTAGTTTACTAAGTGATCCAGATTGCTCTGAATCAGTAACCCGTCCTCCTTGTTATTTACCACTTCCCCAATTTTTGTGTCATCTGCAAACTTTATTCATGATGACTTTGTTTCTTCCAGGTCATTGATACAAATGTTAAATATCATAGGGCCAAGCACTGATCCCTGCAGGATCCCACTAGAAACACCAACACCAACTTGATGATGATTCCCCATTTATAATTACATTTTGAGACCTATCAGTTAGCCAGTTTTTAATCCATTTAAGGTGTGCGATGTTAATTTTATATTATTCAAAATGTCAAGCGGTATCAAGTCAAACAGAATTCTAAGTCTGTTATGCCAACACTGTTACCTTTATCAACCAAACTTGTAATCTCATTAAAAAAGAAAAAGATATCAAGTTAGTTAGGATCTATTTTCCATAAATCCATGTTGATTTGCATTATTTATAATTACTCTCCTTTTAATTCTTTATTAATAGAGTCTCCTATTGGCCACTCTCATATTGTTATCTTGCCTGGGATAGAGGTCAGGCTGAGGGGCATATAATTACTCAGGTCATCCGGTGTACCCTTCTTAAAAATTGGTACAACCATAGCTTCTATTCTTCTGGAATTTCCCCAGTGCTCCAGGACTCTTTGAAAATCAACATTAATGGTCCAGGAAGCTCCTCAGCCAGCTGTTTTAAAACTCTTGGATGCAAGTTGTCTGGACCTGCTGTAAGACATTTTTAAAACGTTAGTAGCTTCTGTTTAAAATCCTCTAGAATTACTAGTGGAATGAAAGGAGTGTTATCGCCATATGATGAGACTATATAATCTGTTTTTCCCCAAATACAGGCTTCTGCCTGTTCCACATTATTGTTGATGATTCTACTATTTCCATCTAGTAATGAACCAATATCATTGTTAGGATTCTTTTTGTTCCTAATATATTTTAAAAACTCCTCCATATTGTCCTCAACTCTGTTGGCCATAGACTACTTGTGTCCTTTTGCGTCCATTATCAATTTTCTACTATTTCTAACTTCTGATTTATAGTCATCCTCTTTCTTCCATTTGTTATGTATTATTTTTATAGATTCCTTCACTTCCCTCCTAACCCAGGTCATATTTTTTTAACCAATACAGCCTTCTTTCTCAATTGTAGGATTGACTTTTTGGGCATCTAGTAAGCCAAGATGTTCTTAAATGATTCCCAATTATCATTCACATTTTTCTGATTAAATTCTTTCTCCCAGCTGATCTGGCTCATAATTGTTTTTAGTTTTGTGAAATTGGCCCTGTTAAAACACCATGTATCTAGATTACTCATCTGGACTTTATTCTGCTCGCACATTATAAGTGATCATGGCTTGATCACATTTATACCTAAACTACCATTAATTTTCAATTTAAAGAGGGGATGGGGATTAGAAAGTGATGGTATGTGACTACTTTTTCCTTTGCACTTTTTTTTTTTTTTTAAGCGGTAGCAATGAAAAGTTTGGGTATAATATACCCACCTATTTGTGGTTCTCCCCCGATTGAAACCTTCTGCTGCATTCCTGATTTCCCACCCACGTTAATTAGTACTTAATTGCTGTTAGTATTGCCACTGAGCCCGTTTATATGCACACCCCAGACATAATTACTGCCTTAAAGAGTTTATTCATTGTGGGAGCAGGAAAAGAAATTGAGTGCTGAAGTTTATTATATTTAAGCAAAAATCAGGTTGTGCAGCAACCGATCTGTGTTATTTCAGTACTGTGAGAGAGCCCCTCGTTCACATACCTTTTTCAAGGAAATGTCTCACTGAGCGTATGTCTACACTGCAAAGTTGTCAACAAAACTTTTGTCTTTCACAGGTACTTAAAAAGCCCCCTTCCCCCCCCCCCCCTTCGTGAAAGACAAAAGTTTTGCTGACGCAAGTGGCAGTGTGAACGTGGCTTTTTTGGAGCGTTTGCCTGCCGACAAAGCTAACACCACTCGCGGGGCTGGAAGTATTTTGTTGGCAAAAGTGACGACAAAGTACCGACAAAGAGCGTTTACACACGCTCACTTTTAGCGACAAGGCTGTGTCAGTACAGCCTTGTCGCTAAAAGCTGCGTGGTGTAGACAAGCCCTGTGTCTCTCTTCCTGTGCTCTTTCCCTTCAGTCTTCTGTCCTCTTTTCTTCTCTTTCCTTTAATTTTCCCTCTCCTGGACCTGCTCCAGTGACCCAGCTTCCCATTAACTTTCCCACACTGATCCCTGTTTCTCTCCTCCCCAAGAGTTCTTGCTGCTACTGTCATTTCACTTTGTTCATGCACTCCTACTCTTTCTATCTGCCACAGAACCTTTTGATCCCAACATTTCGAACCTTCTGCTAATACGGAGGCAGCATTCACAGCACACTGGTTGGTGTTCAAAACAGTAGAGTCCCTGTCTACATTACAAGTTCAGCCTGGTTTTTATAAGCATCTTGTGACCCCCTCGCCTGGCTCATTTACATAAAACACAGATGAACTGTGTCCATGCAGAAGCTTTTTTCACAATACAGTTGAATCCGTGCATCCCCACCAATGCATTCTAGGACAGTCTGGGTAACTATCCTATAGTATCTCAGCAAGAAATAGTGCCCAGATGACATGCACAAAGAGTGGCACTACCAGCATGGTGATGTTCCGTGTGACTTATCACCCAGAGAGCTTGAAGAAAGAGGCTTGTCCATACACTTTACAGAGGCATGATTAGGGTCTCTATCCATGCTAAGGATGAAACTGTTGTCACAGTTAACTGAGTATTAACTATGTTGTTTGTAGAGACAAATCTGTTTTAGAGCTAATGTCACAATTTACAAACCCAGCTGAAATTTGAGTGTAGCCAGGTAGTGCCTAGCTTCCCAATGTGTTCAACGCAAGACTGAAAAATAACTGCATGCCTCAGTTTCCTAGTAAATACCAGTGCATACTTGAAGAAATAGATTATTTTCGCACCATGCCAACTATGTTACTATATTTTCCTTCTGACTACTCGGCGAGCAGTGCCCTGTATTTTATTTTGAGGAGAGTAACCATGGCTGATTACGTATGCTCTCTCATTGAAGTACAGTTTGGGGCATGATTGCCATTTGAAGGCATTTACAAGGAAACCTAGGCAGGAAGCCAGTTTTCATGTTCAGCCTGAGGATGGAGTTGCTACTTATTCACTGCAGCCAGGATTTTTAAATACAGATCAGCAGCTTGTCCTTAGGCATATACAATACAACTTAATTTAAACTCATTTTATCTACACAAACCTGAGACAACCATTTTTAATTTTAATTAATTAATTTATTTTTTTTGGAACACAACAGCATTTGAGATTCCAATTGCCGTTTGACCCAATTACCTTACTAAAAACATAGGCTGGTGTTTTAACTCTAAGTTTTTTTTTCTTATGAAATGACCGCAAAGAAAACTAAACGCAAAGAACTGCATTAATGTAATAGAATAGCTGAAATTCTGCATGCAGAAGCTATAATATTCAAAACTTAGGGTGGTTGTGGGAACCACAACCAAAACATCATACTGTTGCTAACTGCTACTTACTGCTTTCGATGGTGGTTTAGAAGTGGTTACTATAGTTTGAATTTCCTCACTTAGATATATGAAATCTTAGTTGCAATATGGCTTTTGCATTAATATTTTTAGGCATTCTTTTGCAGCCCAGTGGGGACTTTTTTATCTTTTTCCTTATAATAAGATGGTTCCTGCATCTTTAAAGATACAGGTGCATTTTATCTGGGAATAGTTGTGCCTGCTAGTGCTAGTATACTTGAAGGTCTGTCATTTTCAGTTATAAACAACCCCTGTTAACTTGTCTATAAATCACTTGAGTTGGAAGCTTGAAAGAGAAGGTCTTGGCCTGGACATGATTTCTTTTAACCATATGCTAAATAAATGTGTTTTGTCATGAAGTAAAGCAGTGATATGAAACTGAAAATGGATATTAACTGTTTAGTATGGGGTTACATTTACTCTCTCATATGTGAGCACAGTGTGTTGAGTCAGACAGTTTTAGCTCATTAATTTCCCTGCTTTAGTAGGTATCAGTTGGACCTCTAATCTTTTTATATAATGTAGGTGGTGTTTTGTCAAAGTAGTAAATATTATTTAATCTGGAAGAAATCTCTCATCTGGGAGAAATGACTAACTATGCAATTTGTCAGGAAATCCATTGGAGACTTTGTTAAATCAAGGTCTGGGAATGGCTTGCTGAGCAGTTCAGTGACTTCACTGTGGTATTTGTGGAGCCCTGAGGGGACTCTATTTTAGTTAGTCTCACAAAGGCTTGATTTACATTTTGCAGGTTTCAACATGAGTAGTTAAGAGATCAGCTTTTTAATGGCCAGCAGTTGTTCAGTGCAGTTATATAAAGTTGCTTTAAAGCTCTTTATCTCCCTCCACCTCCCACACAACCTTTAAATTCTTACGTTTTCTCTAATTCCTTTCTCCTGTTTCTTTCTTGGGACACTGGTGCCACACTACAGGAGGCATTTGGGAATACTATGCATGGCTGAACATTTATTTTAGGGGATGGAGAGAGTTGAGATTGTATGGCATTTTGCTGCACAAAATAACTGCTATTTGTGGTGCTCAGTATGAATTGCTGTTGGGATTTATCATTAGACCTGGCACTTAAAAGCAGTCACCTTTGTAGTTTTTAATATTAGCTGTCATTTGATGTTCAGATTTAGTAGTTTGTTGTACAAATATTGGTTTATGTAGTAAGTAAAGGGGTAGATTTTTTTTGTCCCTTGCAAGCTCCCCTTAAATATAAGTTTCTTAAAGCTTAGAGTTGCTGGTTTCTTCAGGAATCTGCAAATTGCAGTTAATGTGATTTAGTCTCAAACTGTCTGAATACAATGGTAGTTTCAGTACAAACCGACAAGACAGGAATTTCAAATCTGTGGCTGATTTCAATTCTTAAATTGCAGCACAGGAAGGCACAAAAGCAGAATTGAGAACATTATTCTTAACTTTGAGTGTTGTAGCGCCTGCCAGTCTAACATCTGTAAAGTTAAATAGTGTGTACGTTCTCAGGCCCCAGTCCTGCAAATCATGGGTGGTGGGTATAAGAGGCCTGCGGAGGCTAAGCCTCTCTAAACAGGATGCGGTGCACTTCCCTCTGGAGGCACGCTGGCCACAGCCTTTGGCGCACCACCGCCAAAAGGGCATTCGGGCTGTAGCCATGCCCATGCTCTGCCCTGAGGTCCCGCTCGTCCTCTTCCCCAGTGGCCCTGCCCTCGCTCTGCCCCTTCCCCCCAGGGTCAGGCCCTCACTCTGCCTCTTCCTCCGAAGCCTCGCCCCTCCCCCTCCCCCCGCGCCCGCCAGTTGGGGTGGAGAGGCGCGAGTGGCAAGTAGGTGGTGCCTCAGGGCAGGGGGACAGGCCCAGGGCGGAGTGGAGGTTGAGGATGGGTGGGACCTCAGGGGAGGAGGCCGAGCAAGGGCAGGTCTTGGGGCGGAGCAGGAGGTGGGGCCATAATCTGCGCGCTGGTGAGCCCCTTGCTTCTAGGGAGCTTCCAGTGCTCATGCCTAGCCGCCCCAAATGCAGGAGTCACGCGCTGTCTTTGCTGCAAATGGTATCATATGTGATTAGTTCCGTGGAACTTAATAAAACTAATCCATAAGCATAATTTTACATAGACATGCTTAAGCTGAATATCAGGGTTTCAGTCTCCTACCATTAGTTTCAAAACAGTTATGAAAGTGTAAGGGTTGGCATGTTAAACTGAACTACTGTACTTGTGGACACAGGCGCTGGCCTCTAATTTTTCCCTGGGGGAGCTCAGCCCCTTGTCAGTCCCTGGCCTCGCCTTCCCTCTTCCTGCCCACACTCCACCTCTTCCCCCTAGGCCCCACCCCGCCTCTTTCTGCCCCTTCCCCGAGCGTGCCGCATTCCCTCTCCCCCTCCAGCACCTCTTGCAAGCTGTGAAACAGCTTATGGACTAGTATTATTGCACAGTATACTCCCGTTTATCCAGAACTAGGGATGTAAAAGTTTAACTGGTTAACTGATAAGCTTGATGCTTATCGGTTTCTGTTAACAATTAAACTCCGCCCAGGGTCCCGGCTGCTGCCACGCAACTGGGGGCTCTGCTGTCACCCCGTGCAGAGCTCCATGGGGGCTGGCAGCCAGGACCCCTGGGCGTGGGGCCGGCAGCAGTGCACTGCCGAAAACATGGGGGTGCTGCAGTACCCCCTGCACCCATAATTCCTCAGTTAAATATTTAACCATGTAACTGATAGAATTTTAATTGGTTACACGGTTATTGTTTTTACGCGTTCTTTGCATCTCTATCTGAAACCCTGCTAACATGGGTGGCGGGTAGCATAGGCTGGGGAAGGCTGAGCCTCCCCAAACAGCCTGATGTGGCCCCGCCCATGCTCTGCAACCAGACTCCCTCCTGCCTGCTTCCAGTTGCCTGCCCACGCGGAATTCCGTGGCTGAGAGGCTGACACAGGTTCTCACAAAGTCCATGGCTGGGGGCACTGGGGCCACGCCACGCTCTGGGCTGGGAGCACGGGGGGGTGCTGGCGGCCACAGGCGGTGGGGTGATCTGGGCTCCAGTGGGGTGGGAGGGATGGAAAGGGAGGGGCAGGGCCTTGGGCAGAGGGGGTGGGGCCGGGGCTAGCCTTCCCCAACCGCTCATTCACCTGCAGCCCATGGCTACTAACTGAACATCTGCATTACCTGAATCCCTGCCATGGATCCCAGCATGAGATACATGCCCTTTGCAGCATGTGTCCAATGCTGGGGGGCAAGGAAGAGATTTGGATAATGTGGCAATTTGGATAGCGGAGCAGACACCCCTAGCTGGGACTGTGGGGCGGCGAAGGACAAGCCCACAGTCGTGGGGGCTGTTACTCTGCTGCTGGATGTCTCCTGAGGCAGTGCAAGGAGCCCTCTGCAGCCTAGCTTTCCTGGGAGGGAGGGAGGGAGTGAGCGTGGCCATGACAGCAGAGCTGCGGTGGGCTCCCTGCACCATTGCTGGGCTGATAACACCCAATCCCTGTGGGCGCAAGGTGTGGGGGAAGTCAGAAGGGACTGCGGTCCTGGAGGGACAGAGCAGAGATCCATGGCCAGGACTGGAAGGGGTAGAAGGATGAGCCCTGCCACAGGGAGGCCACCCCACTGCTGAATGGCCCCTGCCCTCTCAATTATCTGAACTCCTGTTTATCCAAATAAATAAAATCTGTGTCCCCCATGCTATTTGGGTAATCAGGAGTATACTGTATTTGTATTGTGATAGCCTCCAAAAGATTCAGCCAGGATCATAGCCCTATTGTGATAATGCTGTACCCCACTGTAAGCGTGTATGAGAGAGTTCCTGCCCCAATTATCTGTATACAAATTTTGTTTTATTTGTAAGTTTTTCAGTAGTGCTCAGCATCACAGTATTGTATGGCTCACGGACATTAATGGATTTAGTCTAGCAACTTTCCTGTAAATAAAGAAAATGTTATTTTATGGTTACCTCAGCTGTGGCATGCAGTAGACTAAGTGCTGGTCTACCTTAGAAAAATGAGCTAAAATAGTTTACAGATTAAGCTAAACTGATTGATTTTAAGCAAGGTTTGAACTTGTTGACGTGCATCTGCGTTAAGGATCTGTAATGAAACTAGAGACATTTAGTTACCCAGGGCAACGTGTCTAATGTAGACCTGCCATAAGCGACTTGCCCAAAATCACACCAGAAGTTGTGCCATTCTTCTTCTGTATGGTATATTTTATGAAGAATTTTTCATCTTCTATACAGTTTTCTCCATGTGCTAAAATGTATCCAATAAATTCAAAGGTGTGGGGGGAGAGAGGGGAGGGAAGGGAAGGAAAGGAGACAGGGATGACTACTGTAAGGAGGGGTAAACATTTATTTGTAATTGTTAAGGAAGAAATACTTGCATGCTCAGCCCTCTTATGTATGAGGTTTAGGGTGGAGTGTATTTTAACAGGGGAGTGACTAAAGCAATGGAAAAGAGGAGCTTAAAATGAAACTGCTTACAATGCTTTTTTAATTAGGGAGAGGTGGTAATAATGGCGGGGTGGGTGGTTAACACAAGAGTGTTGAGGAGAATTCAGCAAGCTGTAGCAAAATTAGCAGAAACAATTTCTGCTCCAATTGACAGCTGACTAGGATTCTAATGTAGCTTCAGTGTAGTTTACCCAGTGAGCAGCAATGATTTCATGGGCTCATGATAACTGGCTTCACCCACTGGGGGAAGCGATCTTGTTTCAGCTATGATGCTTACACTAAGTACTGATTGTGTGCATTTCTTCCATCAAATATGAGAGGCAGCTTCGTTTAAAAAACGAAACCAAACCCATTTTTCCCTTTGATCAATATAAATGATAACTTTGAAGGCCAGAGTCAGTAAAGTGTGTGGGCGTGTGTGAAGGAACCTTGAAAATGCCTGTCTTTGAGTGTCTGATTTTTTTTTTCTTGTAGTCTTATTGATCTCTTTAGCAGAGTTCATAAATTGATAATGTTAGCAGTGGAGTTGACATGAAAGCTGCTAAATTGAGCTTTTTTGTATTGTGAGATTGGAGAACTGTTATTTACAGAAATGTCACTGATTTCTTTGAGAACTTCACCAGAGTGCTGTAATACTAAATTGCTGCATTTCCTGGGATCTGCCATAGCGTCATGTTATTTTAAATATGCATTATCACCCTTGTGTGCTGCCCTGAGTTAAATACTCATGAAGTAAAATAAAACAGACTCCTCTGAATTTTCCACTGTGGAAACTTGGAATCTGCGAGAGGAGTGGTCATGTTTGAAAATGAAAAGGAATCTGGAAAGAAGAGTTACAGAAATGGAGGAACTTTGATTTTTTTTTTTTTTTTTTTTTTAAAGAATCCCCATTGTCTTTATTCTCCTCCACCTCATCACTCTAGGGTGACCAGATGTCCTGATTTTTATAGGAACAGTCCCGATATTTGGGTCTTTTTCTTATATAGGTGCCAATTACCCCCTACTCCTGTCCCGATTTTTCACACTTGCTATCTGGTCACCCTACATTACTCCCTAAAATCTCATCCTGCTTGTGGGATATCTTTTTAGAAGGTTCTTTATTGCTCTACGACCATCAGCATTTTGGTTTGAAACTGTGTGGTCAAGCACTTCTTGTTTCTGTGTTACTACTTGTTTCAGTTACCACATGTGAAAGGCATCAAATAAATGCTTTAAGTAGTAATGATGCCTGTAGTTCTGACACACATGCAGCCTTATTCAGCACTGACAGTGGAAGAGTTCACTATTTATCCTTTTGGAAATAGTTTCCAAACATTAGCTACTACTGAATATTCTGCAGGTGAGCCAGTATGCAGGGCATCAGCCTAAATTCTAGGTGTAGTATTCTGGATACCTTCTTTTGAATGAGAAGGGGATTTACTTTATAGATGAGTATTTCTAGAAACTTTTCTTGGGGAACTTCAAGTAGTGTTCTTCACACTACTTATGCAGATGACATATTGAGGAGGAAGGATGGCATAGGATTTCTGACTCAGCAGACTTCTGTTTGTGATAGTGGTGGCTGTGCTACAGGCTTCCAGTGTGACCATGGACAAGTCACTTAACTTCTCTGCCTTTGTATTGATCCCCATATTACAGGTGGAGAAACTAATTTCACAATGGTGTTGTAAGGCTTAATGGCTTTTGAAGGGTTTTTAGATCTGTGGATAGAAGGTGCAGTACAAGTGCAAAATTGTTAAATGACTTAAGGTGTGGCAGCTGACTAACAGTGGAGCAGGGATAGGAATCTAATATGATACAGACAAGGACAAAGATTTGGCTCATCCCTTGTTGTTAAATCTTTTTGTAACAAATGGCAGATTAGTTATGACCTGAACAGTTTTTTAGAAAGCTGCCTGGTAATGGTTTGAAACACGCAGATCATAAACCTGCTGTTTAGAGAGTGGTTGGTCTTCCTTGGCATGTTTGCCTTTAAATAGACAGTGGCTGTCTCATATGCGAGGTTTAGTTCTTGGCTTACTTGTGGGTGTCCTGAACTTGCTGCTGGTTTCTCTCTGAGGTGTGTTTTTTTTTTTTTTTTTTTTTTTTTTCTTAATTCCAAGATTAAGTGAGAGATCTCCGTAAAGTTGAGCTTGGCACAGGCTCACTACACTGAGTTGATTTCATATCTATGTTACAATGGCATCTAGAGGCCCTAATCATCACCATAGCCCCACTGTGCTAAGTGCTCTACAGACATATGAAGAGTTGGTTCCTGCACTGAAGAATGTAACGTCATTTTATTTTTATGTGGAAGACCAAAATGTCCTGAACAACACACAGAATAAATGTTTTCCCCCCTGTCTGCAGAAACTGCAGGGTAAATTTTTTTTCAATTGGCACTTATTTGTTGTCAGTGCAGTCTCTTAATTCAGATTGAACAAAAGATGCCTTTCTTTGTGTCTTGATGCAACTGAACAAAAAAAAATTAATTCAGTTTTTCCCTCTGGGAATTCTGTGGCCACTTTGAAGCTATGGGTTTTGTTTGTTGGAAATATGTTGGCCTTCACTGCCTTTAAAAAAATATTGTGGGGGGTCTTGGGGAGTAGAGTATTTGCCCCAGTAACTCCCAGGTGTCAGGTGCACTATGAAACCAGTTTCTGGGGATGTTTGGTGTGCTTGTGGTTAAGCATAATAGTATTGTACCCCACTTCCTGACAGGTTTGAGTTTCATTTTATGCATGGGAATCCTACCATATCTCACTACCACCTTATCCTATACTCCCTTCTGGCTGTGAGAATTACTGAGTACAGTTCAGTTCAATTACTAACTTTATCTTCTATGTCATGTCAGATAATGGCTTCCAGATGCCGTATGTGCTTTATTTCAGAAATTCTCAAGCTCTTTTATTGTGCTGATTGTAATAGAGCATTTCATAGGTTCCTCCATTCTAACTACTGAATAACTATCCGATTTGTAATCCAGCAACCTCTCTTAGCAATTGCTTAATGGAAAAGTAATAGGGAAATATTTAGGAATTTAACTGGTAAATGCCTTGCTCCTTTAAAACAAAATGTAATCACACTCTTCATCTTTTGCCCTTTGTTTTTTCCCCTCCCATCTGTTCTGCTCTCTTTCTGCTCCCCTGCAGATGCTTTTTTGCTTCCTAGTCTCCGTACTTGCACCTGCCACTGGTGTCCTGGTTCCTTTCTCTACTCCTTGCACGTCTCTTGGTTATTATGTTATCCCGCTCCCTTCTCCTCTCACACACTTTTGTTGCCTAGTTCTCTTCTCTCTAGGACATTCTTCTCCTGGAGGGCTCTTGTCCTATTGGCATTTCATGGCACTTTAAGTTCCACTGGTGACCCCTGTACCTGAAAGTGGATCCACTATCTTCAGCTGCTGTTCTACTGGCCTCCAGTTGCTTTACAGACATATTATATGTGCAGTGTAGGGCCTAGATGTAAATAAAGCGATTGAAAACCATGAGGAGCCAGCACCATGAAATCTGCGAACAATGTGTAGGAAACCAGCAAGTACCCCATAGTCCTACAGCTCTTGCTCTCTAGTTTTCACTTCACTGCATGGTAATAGCCAAGGCTTGAAAAATCCACTCACAGGGCAAGTACATTGTTTTCCTGGGCAAATGCCATCATTTTCAGCTGAACATAAGTTTTCATTTAAAACAAAAATTCTATCCCTTCTGGTTGTGAAGAAACCCTAAAAAACAGAGTAAACTGATGTAGTGCTGTCTCCTTTGTTGTGCAGAAAAATAACACCTTTGACGTTCACAGCTTTCCCAAGCTGTGGCAATGGAAACTGATATCATCAGTATCACTACTGCTACTCGGAATTCTGTGGTCAGCACAGGAATATGTTCAGAACCACTCAGTTGCTTCTTGTGAATGGTATGAGCAGTAGCAGAGTTGGGTAGTTGTGCTCTTCATTGAGAAGGCTGACCCAAATAGGAAAGCTCCCTCCCCCCAAATTTCAGGAACCAGAAGGCTGAGGAGGAGGGCTAAAGTAGCACTGCATTGACGTACACAGTTTGTAGATCACAGGAGCAAGATGGGAAAGATCTGTCTTTTGTCACTTGTGTTCTTACTATTTCTGCTGCAATATCTTACTGAAAGTGTATGCCTCAATTCCTAGACAAACTGCTACAATGGAGTTAAAGTTGAGGCTGCATATCAGTAAATTAGGGTAAAATATAACAGGGATGTAAGTATCCCAAAACGAAATGTTACAAACCCAGGAAATTCAGCATGGAGGTTATACTTAAAATAAATCCAAACATGTTAGGTACAGTTAGGACACCTAAGCAATTGTAACGCTGTCCTGTAGTGACAACATGTAATAACTATGAGAGGAAGGATGGTTCAGAGGTTAAGGCACGACCCTGGGGCTCAAGAGACCCTGGTTCAATTCCCTGCTCTGCTACAGACTTTCTGACCTTGGGTAAGTCACTTAGTTTCTCTGTGCTTCCTCAGTTTTCCATCTGTAAAATGGGATAATAGCACTTCCCTACCTCACAGGGGTGTTGTGGAGACAAATGCATTAAAGATTGTGGTGCTCAGATACTACGGTAATAGGGGCCATATTAAGTACCTTAGATTGACTATAAGATTCTGATTACGGTATTTGTGTTTATGGTCCCATTGAGGATCTCATGATCTGGGGCCATAAACATATTCGTTTGTGGTTCCTTAAACTGATTTTTGAAGACATGGGGTTTTTTTTGGCTTGGTTGATTTTTTTTTCATGGTGTCACTTACAGGGTAGAGTTAAGGTTGTTTGGGTACCCTAACTGTGCATTTCCACACTACCATGTCTAAATTTTCTGGGTTTTTAGCTCTTGGATTTGGAGTATTGCAAAGCAGCCAGAACACAGTGGCCAGCTAAGCTGTCCTGTCCTCCAGCTAGCTTCTGCCATTTGCATCTTGTGACCCAAGAACCACTTAATGCCAGCTGGCAAGGGGATTACAAGAACGTCCTGATTCTCGCGTGTATATTCTGGTTCACCAAAGAATGTCATGTGAGGTCTTAAATGGAAGCCTAGGTCACACTGGCCATTAATCTTGTTGTGAAATAGGTGTAAGGAGTTACGCATGTATACCGAAAATGTTTTAAAGTTTGTATCAAGGCATAGTTGACAAACAGCTTTTAAGAGCTCTTTGCAATCTTGAAAGCTTGTCTCTTTCACCAGTAGAAGTTGGTCAAATAAAAGATAGTACCTCACCCACCTTGTTTCTCTAATATCCTGTGACCGACACTGCTACAACACTTCAGAATACAGCTTTTCTGTCAGACAAGAGGTGTTTGTTCAACTGTCTTTCTGTTGAAATGTAAATTAAGTATTGTCTTGTTCACAGTGGGTCTCCCATCACCCATCTAAGCTGAATGCAGTTGGATTGTAAGAATTTCAGAAAGGAACCAACAGATATAGAAACAGAGTGAGGGAAGAGAACCTTATCTTGAGATACACTTCAAAAGTTTGCTGACCTATATTTGGGGAAAAAAGAAGACACCCTATCCTCCTGCACCTGGGAAGTAAACAGGCAGTGTGTGTACATTTATGAAAACAGGATCACAACTAGCCTTGGTTGGAAATGCTGCAGAGGACTTTGGGTGAGAGAGGACTTTTTTAGAGAGGAGGTTATGCCTGTTAAGTTTAGTTTCTAGAAAGTGTGTTATGATTTTGTTTTATATGTAACCTTTTATTTCTGTTGTCCTTATTCACGGTCTCTTGAATCTTTGGTTGTACACTTGTTGTTGTTTTCACTATAAATATATCTTAGTGGTATTAAACCAGGTGGTGATCCTGAGATGAATCATACAAGCTGTTGTGTACACAGCTCCCTTGCGGAGAGCAGACCTAGTATTTCTGTGAGTGTTCAGTGGATAAGGGGCTGGACACTACAGAGGAATGTTTCAAAGGGGCTTGGGTACACCTGTTAACCTGTAAGGCAAGAAAGGGCTGACATAGCCCATCGGAGAGTGCTTGGGTAGCTTAACAGGCTGGTAGTGGCAGCTCCCTGACCCAGCTAAACACAAACAAGTCTCCTTCATCCTGGAGGTGGTGTGGGTGGATAACACAGTGATTTGCAATCCTGGGTACCCCAATAACCATTACATACCTATCCACATTTTCTTGCTTGTGCACCACAGTTTCCCCCCGACTCCTGTCCTTCACATTCCCCTGCACACACATGCCCAAGTTTCTCTCTCCATCTTTCACCTCTTAGTAGATGTGGTGCAATCAGTAGCTTTTAAAAATATTTACGATTAAAAAAAAAAAATTTCTTCTGTCAGCAGAGGCTGTATAAAACATTTTCCAATAATTGCTCTCTTTCAAAATGTCCACCCATCTCACCATTCTCAATGGTCTGGGGTCCTCTGTTAAAGCTCTCTGATTCCCATTATTTCCACTGAGTGAAGCCACGCTGCTCATAGGGAAGGTGGTGGTCATGACTTTCTCAGCATGCCCACCAAACTGGCTACTGACCCAAGTTTGTGGTCTGTCATGTTGAGAATAATGGGAGGTGGGAGCCATTTTGAAAGAGGGCAGCTCTCCATGGAATTTGCTGTAGCAGAACTTTGTTCAGCCTCTGCGGAGGGAGAAATTTTCAGTTATGAAGAATAAAAATGACCATTGATCCTTTAAAAAATTTAACACCTAGGGGTCACTTATGCCTAGTCAGTGATCAAAATAATGCAGACTTTTAAAACTTCCCTTATAGTTATTCACTGAAATCTTGTGTATAAGCTAGTTTGGAAGAAGTTATTTTTAATGATTCCATTTTAAACTAGTTTTATCTTCTTAATTAACTAACATTTACTTGTACATTTGCAGAAAATTCATTCTGTACTCAGAAAAATTGATATAATTTTGGGGAGGATACATATGGAAAATAATGTAACAAGGATTCAATATCCTTGTTTTAAGTGCAAAACTACATTGTCTTAATTCTGCAGCCACAACTCCATTGTATTCTGTCCACTATAACTTATGTATTTTTTTTTACCTGTAATGCTTTTCAGAGGTCTGCCTTCCCCTGAATATCTATTGGCCTCCATTTTGACCATACTTCTAATATTTCAAGGTCCCTTTGTATTATCTCTTTGTTTTCAGTGGTATTTGTAACTCTTCCCAACGTAATATCTTCTGTGAATTTTGTAAACATTCTGTTTAGTCTGTCCCTCTCCTGAATCACTAATGAAGATACTTAATAAGATTGTATTAAACACCAATCCCTGTGATACCCCACTCGACACCTTCCCACCTTGATAAATTATCACTGGAGACAGAGAAGAAACGGAAATCTGTGGTGATCTGCCTGAAGCTCTGAGTCAGTGCTCAAAGGGCTGATATATAAAGCTGCCCAAAACTTCAGATAGGTGCATTTTAAAATAACTCAAAATAAATCAAAATGGCTTTAGAAGTCAAAATAACTGACTTCTGAGATAAAAGTCCATAGTATCTAATTACTGAAGTCTAATTATCTCTTCCCCGCCTTTTTGTTTTTTTCAACGCCTCTTCTCTTAGCAGCAGTTCTGGCTAAGCTGGGAAGGAAAGCTTAGGACTGTGGGATTGCTGTTCAGCTCCCTATCTCTTCCCCTCCATCAGTGTTCTGCAGGCATGAGTTAACTGATTAAATTACAAGCATTACACGAGTCAGTGCTCTTCTGCTTTCTAAGCAGACTGATTATACGTACATTTGTACATACACACTGCCACTTTCTCACACCCAAAGCGGCTTTTTTATCACATGCTTGATTCCCATTCTGAGTGTGCATTTCTTTTGGGAAATGGGTCCCTTGTACAAACCACAACAGGGATGCTACGCAACCACAACAGAGGATGCAACACAACAGTCACACAGGGAATAGCATACCGGTCTCTTTACAAGTTACTTATGCAGGGATAGAGTTTTTCAGGAGCTTCACTTTGACTTCCTGGAAAGTGGGCAAAGATTTAATTCTTTTAAAAAGGTTTTTTTTTTTTATTGTAACTCTTACTTGTACTTAATGCTTTCTTTTTATTTTCAGTAACCGCTCTAAATCTAAATGAGAGTAGGACACTATAGTTTGTTTTTTGTGGCTTCTGAAAGCCACAGCCACTGGATGAAGAACAGTAGCTTTGCCAAATTGCTAGAAGCTAGAGGTTGTAGGAGATTGATGTTCCAAATGATGGCAAGTGCCCTGGTAAAGAATAGAATGACCTGGAGAAGTGCAGACCTGAAGCACCTACTGTGTTGTAAATAACATTAGATGTTCTTGTCTATTAATATTTTTAGAAAGGTAGGAATACGCAACAGCTCGTGATTTCAGATGTTTGTAGTTATTGAAGTTGGGATTTGAGATTGTGTCTGATTAGGAAAAACTTGCTGGAAGTGACTACACTGGGATATGTGGCTCAACAATGTACTTTGCAGGAGCCAAGAAATACTTTTCCTTGGCTTTGAATTTCGTTCTGCTTGGGACTCTGTGCTAGTGGACTACTGGATAAGTGCTTGGTTAGCCCAGTGTGACTTCATTCCATTGAGCCATGGTGACTGTCAATATATTGCTACATCCTGGAGAGCTTCAACTGTTTCCTATCAGTCAAGGAATATGAGGAATTATGGTCATGGTTTTGTGGTTAAGGCACTGGACTGGGTTTCAGGAGATCTAGGTTTAAATTCTTGGCCCTGCCACAGGATTCTGTGTGACTTTGGGCATATCACTTAATTTTGCTGTACTTCAGTTCACCTCTGTAAAATGGAGATACTTGATTGCTTTACAGGGGTTTTGTAAGGATAAATCCATATCGACTTGGGAGTGCTTAAGTATGGTGATTGCTGCCATAGGTCCTAAATTCATTACAATTTCATTTTTCAAAGCTGCTTCTGCCTATTTATTAACTGAGTTCCACATTTTCTAAGAGATCACAACATTCCAGGAAATAGCTTACTGATTCTTGGATACTACTTTGTGTTTGGGACCCACTGATATAATCTGAGGTCTCCAAATGTATTTACAAAGCCTAACTGCCAGTCACTTAAAAAATATGTAGATAGTGTTGGGAAAGAGTATCTGAAGACAGTGTGAATCAAAGCTGTTGAATTCACATACTTCAGTTCTGTGCCAGATGAAGCAAAAACAGATGAATAGTAAAGGCTATATGCTTTAGACAGAGGTGGGACTCGGGCGGGGTATTTGCATGTAAAGAATCTTTGCACCAATTACGGTTTATAGATTCTGGTGACAAATCATGTTTCAGTACTAATTCATAGCACCAAACAATGGAATCTGAAAATATTTGGAACAGCTGTGATACAGCTGCAGCAATATCTGTTTATGGAATAGGAATTGCTGTTAGAGGCTTAAAGTTTGTTTACAGTCCTTGCAAATCTCTCTTGTGCATACCAAAGAGCAAATCAGCACTGGCTCCGAGGTGGACTTGAAGTAGTTTAGCTCAGTGGCCTCTTACAATATTTTCTTGCTAACCAAGTTACCCTCTACTACATAAAATATTCCAATATTGGTATAATATTCATCTAGGCTTTTAATTTTGATCTTAAAGTCCACATCATACTTCTACCGGTTGTCAAATGGGATTGATTTTTAAAAACAAACACACCCACATCCACACCCACCCTTTGTAACAGACCGATAGCTCACCTCATAGATTTTGCTTGTAAGTAAGTTGTATTCCCTAACTTAAAAAAAAATCTAAATTCTCCCCCTGCCCTAAGATTCAGTATACGTATTCTATGAGGTTCCTTGCACAACATTAAGCCATTCTGGCTGATATTTCTAAGTAATTGAGCCTTCCTGTTTCTTTTGGTGAGCTATATCCATTTTTTGTGTAAAGTCTCTATATTAACTGGAAGATAATACAAGGCAGTGGAAAAAGGTTCTGAATGGGGTTATCCTATGGATGAGCATAGTTTTGATATAGATAAAGGGTCTGTGGGGAGGGAGGTTATTCAGCAAAATGAATAGTTTGTGTCATTAGCACTGTGTACTAGAAAGTAACAGTGTCTGACTAAATAGCCAATGTCTTTCAAATTCACAACAATGCTGGCACCCCCACTGCTTTTGTCTTTCTTGCAAACACACAGCTGTTCTGCCCAGGCATCCCTGTGTGTTCAGCATCCGGATACTGTAGTTTCCTCAGTTCCCATCAGAGCAAATGTCTCAAGACACCACACCAGGCTTGCTGGAAGAAACCTTAAGAAAACGAGCCTCTGTTGCTGACAGATGAATCGTGGACATAGAAATGGAAAGTGGGGATACTTGATTGTGGATCTGAAATAAACACTCCCATACGTAATTAGCTTGCTGTATGACTTTCTCGGAGGGATGGTGCATGTCCTAACTTGTTGAAGAAATTTGTTAGTGATAGCCCTGAGTACAAACTAAGCATGTAGTTGTGCAGCTGAATGTAGGTACAGTAGCTAGTCCATAGCTGCAGAAACACCTTCTTTGGCTGTAACTGCTAGCTATTTCAGGAATGGGTTTATATAAAATATGCTGCTGAATTTTGTCAATTCTAATCTCTCCCCCCACTACCCCTTGCTGTGGGACAGACTCATGAAATCATGAAAATTAAAGCAGAAGGGATTAAAGTCTGTTAAATTACTCTGGGGTGAAGAGAGGTGATGCCTTTGAGAAGGGTGTTATAAATATACAAGTTCCTCCTCAAGTTAAGCAATGGTTGCTGGCTATCCTTGGAAAAGAAATGGTGGTAATTTCAGATGAAAGTACAAGGTTTCTCTACAGACCATAAAGAATGACAACTTCACTGTGGATTCCCTTATTTAAAAGCCCTCTTTAACTTGATCTAAGGTAACTAAAAACACTCCTATTGTAGCTCTTAATTTCAAAACTTTACATACTTTAGAGGGGTGTGTTAAGACCACTTGTTGGCTTCCATCTCTACCTTTTCCCTAATACCTTGGCATGGAGGACCTGAGAACCTGTAGAATAGGTATGATACAATTGCACCATAGGGGTTGGAGCCTGATTACATTAGAGTTAATGACCACAGGGATAAAGCACTGTCTGGGACAGAGTTGCTAATGGCTGCCTCAAAGTGCAGAAGGAGCATCGCTAATTGAAAGAACATATACTCAAGAAATTATAAAACTAGTTTTATAGTCTTTTTTTTCCTGCCCTTAAAAAGGTGAGGTTTTTTTATTCTGAGGAAGAGAATTCCCATTCAGTTAAGAGAGGCTATTTATGTCTGATCTGTCTGAATCAGCAGTCAGAAAGGGACTACAGTAAACCCGTTTTGAGAACTGGTTGGAGATTAAGTAGTTGATAAAATTGCAAAGTGCATGAAATTGAATATCTCTATATGACAGTAGATACTGTGTATTAATTGCAGTATTGTGCATGGCATTGTTTTTGTCTTGTCCTTCAACACACTTCAAAGTAATTTCCAATGCATTGAAAAGTGAAGGGATGTTGACTTGTTCTACCCAGGCATCAAACTGAGGTTCTGCTGTGTTTAAAAAGTATTACGAGAAGGGGAAAAAGACAGAAAAAGATAGACATTTTTCTTTTGAACCCAAAAGATATATGCCATTTCATTCCTCTCTAAAGGAAGTTGCCACAGGAAATGGTTGCTTCATAACTGGAGCTGGGCAAATAAAGATATTCCATTTCACAGAGGATTTTGCTGTTCAGAAATTTGGTTTCTTTATGATGAGGAACAAATACCAAAATTTTTGAAATTCTCCGCAAAAGGAGTTGGAGCCCTGGATTCGGGACAGGCTGGGGGTCTGAAAGCCCTGCGGGTCCCCAGTCCCAGGGCAGCCTGCCAGATGGACTGTCATGGATCCTGGAAGCTTGGGCTCGTCAGCATGCAAGTTGGCTGGAAACCGACAGGTTTCAAAACCCATCTGTTTTCTGGAGGAGCTTCATGAAAATTCAACAATCTTCATGGAGACTGTTTCGATTTCGATGAACTGGCAAATTCAAAAGAAAAACTGTTAATTGGGATTTTTCAGACTAGTGGGTATTCTTTTAATTCCCAAAATAAAAGTTGTAGTAGCCACTCTGACAAAGTATATAATGATCCCCACTGCAAGTTATTTTGTTTTCCTCTCAGAAGATGACATAACTACATAAGAAAATGAAAGAATTGCTGAGAGAGAACTGCAGAGGTCGCCATTAAATTGTCAGCATTTACCAGCAGTTACCACATTGTAGTTTGCAAGTATAATATTTCACTATGATCTACTATCTTAAATTAAAATATTAAATACTGCTATCTTCTTTCAAGTGGGCCTCTGCATGTTGTGCTGCTGCTGCAGCTGAAAGGGTGGAAACCTCAGGAAGCAGCACCTTTTGGAAAGTCCTCATACCCCTCCACTTGTGGCTCCAAACATGTGAGGTGAGGCTAAAAAAGGGGATTCGGTGCTTCCTTCCAACTACAGTAGTGGACCAAGGGCCTCACTCTGTCTCTTTGATCTAGTGCTTTGGAAGCCTCATTCCTGGTGTTTGTAGGTACTTTATTTTTATTTTCTTCGTTGTAAAGAGTGTAGTGTCTGCAGTCTTTGTAACATGTACTGTATAAGGAATGCTACTTTTTATAATCTGGGAATATTTCTTTAAAATGGGGAATGGCTTTTATTGAATAGACGTTCAGTGAAATCTAAGACCAGATCAAGTTGTGGAGAGAATCTGAGCCCATCTTATTATACTCATAGTTGCATGCTATTTTTCACAGGAGATATCATAACTTTTTTTTTTTTTTGCCCTGCTCTCACATGTCAGAGAAAGTTTGGATTAAAGCAGATGTTCCCATAGCTCCAAATATATCTATCAGAGGAATTTGGAATTATAATGTCAGTTTGTCATTTCTAGTTCTCAATTGCTAAGGGAAGAGTGACTCGATCATAAGCCGGTTTGTTTATAAGCCGACCCCCCCAAGATAGATAAGTAAAAATGGAAAATTTTTATGATCCGTTCATAAGCCGACCCTATAATTCAGGGGTCAGCAAACTTTGGCTCCCGGCCCATCAGGGTAAGCCGCTGGTGGGCAGAGATGGTTTGTTTACCTCGAGCGTCCACAGGCATGGAGGTAAACCTAAGTAAACAAAATGTCCCGGCGTGCCAGCTGCTTACCCTGATGGGCCGGGACAGCAACTGGTGGGGAAATTTTTTGGGGGGAAGAAGCTGGGGGTCAGGGGAGTAACCGCTGTGACCACCCCCCACATGACCCCACCCCTTGCCCGGGACCCCCACACTCTCCCCATCCCTTCCCTTCCCACCTTATCTGGGGAGGGCCAGGGGAGGATGTCTCTTGCCTGGCCGCAGCCTGCTCCGGCGGGCCAGACCGGGCGGCGTGGCCACAGCCTGCCAGCTCCGGAGCTGCAGCTGCTTCGGAGGCTGGGGGGAGAGCAGCGTGGCCAGAAGCAGAGACTCTGGCCCCGCCTCTTCCCTTCTGGCTGTACTGCCTCTCCTTGCTCCCTCTGTTGGTGGGAGGGGCTGTTTCCCACCTCTCCCTCTCTATACGCATTCATAAGCTGACCCCCTTCTCTGGTGCTTCCCTTTTATACTAAAAAAATTCGGCTTATGAACGAGTATATACGGTAAGTTGTTTTCAGATATGTTATGTGAGTAGGGAGCATAATCTTACTCCACTCTAGAAAGTACTGAATCATCTTATGCTAGAGCTCTAGCATCTTCCTGGATCAATGCACCCAATGCCTTAACAAAAGAAATCTTCAAAGGTGTGTGAATGGGTGAAAATCTCACCCTGCATTCAGCACAGCACATGCCCGGATACTGGGATAATGTCCAAAACTCTTCCTCTTCCCTCTGTTTTTGGAGCTTTTATTTTTTATTCTTAGCAGCAAACAAGAATGTTAGCCTGAGCTTCCTTCTGAGCTGGTTATTTTTATGTTGTTCCCCCTGCAAGACTTTCCTGCCTTGCCCTACACTTTTACCATACACTGTCTTTTATTTTTCGGAGACCCACCTGGTTTGGCTACCAGAAAGAGTCAGCAAAATAGCCCTGCATTTCCATGCAACAGACTTGATTTCCTGTTGCAAAATTCCACTTGTCAACCATATTGAACTAGATGTTAAATAATCTGCAGCAGATACACTTGTAAGGCCAGTTCTCTATTCTGTAATCCTCTTCAAGCAGAAACTCTGTTGTAAAGGTATATGGCTACTATGGAGGGGAGATGATTCTGGGAGCTTTACCATATTTTCTTTTTGTGTTTCTATAGCATTTTCATATAAGGATCTTAAAGATCTTACAAATGTGGAGCCTCACGACATTCCTATGAGGCAGCCAACTGTATTTTATC
Source organism: Terrapene triunguis (assembly GCF_002925995.2). Classification (NCBI taxonomy): domain Eukaryota; kingdom Metazoa; phylum Chordata; order Testudines; family Emydidae; genus Terrapene; species Terrapene triunguis. The sequence goes on from NW_020664562.1 coordinate 1,709,223, forward strand.
CCTATTTTTTACAATTGGGGTAACTGAGTCACAGGGCAGTTTAAGTGACTTGCCTAAGTATGGAAAGCAAGTCAGTAGTAGTGCCAGGAACAGAACCTAGGAGCCTGGATTCACAGTCCTGCACTCCAACTACTAGATAACACTCTCCAGCTGCTTACGTTCTGTTGTGGATCACTGTTTGAAGGGGGGGGGGGAAAAAAGGGAAACCTCCCCCCCCCCTCCCTTTCCCCCCCCCCCCCCCCCGCACTCCCCCCCCAAATAACATCACCATCAGTCTGACTCTCTCCTCCAAAGGTGTTCTGGGGATTCTTGGGGCTGTTTTTTAGTTGACATTAGATTGTAAAGAGGAAATGTATTAATTTAAAAAAAGAAAAAGGAAGGGATTTATGTCAACATGACTCTCATGATCGTCTGAGTCCAATTTTCTAACCTGGTGCTCAAATACTAAATTGTGTGTGCCCTAATTTAGGTACCCAAATTTGAAAACTGCATTCTGTTATTTCTATTACTGTCGCACCTAGTTTTTTCTTACCATGGATTTGGATTTTCTCTAGTGATGAGTGAGACATAAGCCAACAGAGGAGTCTTGCATAGTTGGCAGGCATCTGTTGCATATCTAAGGGAGTTAAATGCACTAACGCTTCCATCTGTCTTCTCTAGTGCCTCAATTTTCTCTAGTTTCTCAGTTTGCAGGTTGTCCATGTTAAGATTATGTCAGCACTTCCTTTATTAAAACCATTTCTTTTGAATTCAAACTTGGCATATGCATAGTCTGGGGGAACACTTTTCCTGCAACTCATTTGCCACCGATACAAACTGCAGAGCTGCTCTTCACAATACATTTTCATGGATAACTTTTTAAAAAAAATTCTTACATCTCACTTCTAGTTTTGGAAAAGGGAACTGGATTACTGCCTGATACCTCCTCTTCCATACAGCCAATTTGCCATTATCTTCCTTTTTTTCTGAGAATTTATACGTAGCTTCCACCTGCCTGCTTAAAATAATCTTTTAGCCGTCTAGAGGTATAGAATAGCCATATAGAGCACCTGAGGGCTTTTTTGCAGAGTCCTCCTTTGGTGAATGCCCCACCCAGGTAGTAGTGGGAGATGAACAAGAAACCCCCTTGAGCTACACATTTTTGTGTGAGTATGCAGCATGGCAGAAATTCCTGCCCAAATGATTGTCCATGAAAGGAATCCAGTGCTTCATTGAGCAGCTTTTCTGCCTGGCCAGTATCCATTACGTGCCTCAGCTGTGCAGGAGGCGGGTACAAGTACAGACCTGGCAACTCTACTAAAGGTACATGAGGAGAAGGAACTTAAGGTGCAAGGACTGACACAATATAAACCTAGGTGAAATTTTTCCCGTGGCAGATGCACACCTAGGTGTGGCAGAAAGCAAAGGGTGTGTGGGTGGGGGAATACCATTTAAAAGAGAACATTATCAAAAATGAGTGGTTTTGATGTGAATTTGCAAAGGAATCTTACAATGTAGCTTCCTCTTTTTCTTTTTTCCCCCCCTTCCCAGTAGAATGGGACTGAGAATTGTCTCTCCTTTTTTTTTTTTTTTTTTTTTTTTGATGCCTGAAAGCCTCTGAAGTGGGTTTGGCTTCACATACAGCTTTATAAGTCACTGGAGCAGCTGAGCCACACAGTGGTTGCTGTGTTTCTAGTTGGGGGACTTTGAACTTCTCTCAACACTTCCTTCCTGTTGGGGCAGGGGAGAGATTTGAGGCTTCAGGGTTTTTTTGTTTTGTTTTTTTTAGTGTTGTATATATGGTTTCTTTACAGTGCATCCGGTTTGCAACCCCATTTAGACTAAGAGTGCATTGCCTGAACATCAGAGCAGAATTCTGCTGCTGGTATTGTGATTAAAAGTGAGTATGTGAATACTTGTTTGCAGGAGGTGGTTTGCGCACATGTGAACATGATGTGATGTTTAGGTGCTGATGTTTTTAATATTGGACTGAGAACTCCTATTAGGTCACTACCAGTTAAATGGACTTGACTGCCAGGAAAATCCTTCTTGGTGAGTGCTAAAATTACCTGAGACTAACAGCCTCTCCCACACCACATAGTCCTTTTTTTTTTTTTTTTTTTTCACAACAGCTGTTGCAATAACTTTTACCTATTCATATAAACATTACACACTGATCTCTGCATCTGGATCCTAGCACATCATAGAATATGTACTTCCAGGTAACCGAACATTGTAGCTGTCAGTGTCTATCTTTTTCTCTAGCTGAAGTATAGTGGTAATGCTCAGAGCCCATTTGTATTACTTGAAGCTGAGAATTGTATGTGTGTTTGGCTGTGAAGAATGCCTCTTATGTGACTCGTGTATAGTTTGCTTCCCTTCGAATTGCTCAGCCGTGGCTACTTTGGCCAGATGTGAAACTTAAAAATAGAAGTCTTCAAAGTGAAGCTATTGTTTGGTGTTGCCAGGTTCATTGTCATCTGACACTTCTTGTACAGTACTTTGAGGAATTCCAATTTTGGGAGAGGAGTGCCCTTTGATTTCCTCTTACACATAAGGGTTCCCTCTTCTGGGTTAAGAGTAGGATATCCTTTTGATTAAAAAATTAGTTTTAGTATACCTGTCTTGATTCACTAGTGAGACCTAGGCACTTCACCTTATTGTACTGGGTTTAGGATTCCTGCTGAGTTGTGGGTTTTTTCATTGTTAAAAGGATACTAGCTGGAAGGCGAAGAGTTAAAAGTAGTTTCTAGTAGTACACCTGCTCTGAGTCACCTTGCCAGTTTTTGTGTTTTTACAATTACATTTTTTTTTTTTTGTTTAAATGTTTTTGTCACCCCTGTTGTTGTATACAAAACCCACACCAACTGGGGATATAGACTAACTTGAGTATACAGAGGAAACAGTGAAACTAATTATATGCAAAGTGCTGTCAAATGCAAAAAGTAAACTGAAAGAGATTTTTCCTTTTCCAGTCTTTGTTGTGGCAATCTAAGGGTATGTCTACACTACGAAATTAGGTCGATTTAATAGAAGTTGATTTTTTTAGAAATCGATTAGATACAGTCGATTGTGTGTGTCCCCACTAAGCGCATTAAGTCGGGGGTGTGCGTCCACAGTACCGAGGCTAGCGTCGACTTTTGGAGCGTTGTACTGTGGAAGCTATCCCACAGTTCCCGCAGTCTCCGCCGCCCATTGGAATTCTGGGTTGAGCTCCCAATGCCTGATGGGGCAAAAACATTGTCGCGGGTGGTTCTGGGTACATGTCGTCAGGCCCCCTCCCTCTGTGGAAGCAACGGCAAAAAATCGTTTCTCACCTTTTTTCCTGGGTTACCCGTGCAGATGACATACCACGGCCAAGCATGGAGCCCGCTCGGCTCACTGTCACCGTATGTCTCCTGGGTGCAGCTGGCAGATGCGGTACTGCAGTGCTACACAGCAGCATTCCCTTGCCTTGCGGATGGCAGATGGTGCAATACGACTGCTAGCCGTCATCGTTGTCCCGTGGGTACTCCTGGCCGACCTTGGTTAGGTTGGTCAGGGGTGCCTGGGCGGACATGGGTGCTCCTGACCGGCCTCGGTGAGGTCGGTCGGGGGCGCCTGGACAAAAATGGGAATTACTCCAGGTCATTCTCTTCTTTAAGTTTCGTCTAATGGAGATTCAGTCCTGCCTGGAATATCATGCCAGCTGGAGGCTTCTTGCCTCAGGCTGCTCTCCCAGTCGGCAGTACCGCGCGGTTGCACCTACCCCTTGCTCCCATGGCTCATGAAGCCTGGACAATAGTAAGGAGCAGTTCAACTATAGGCTGAGCAAGTGCATAATGGTGGTAGAATGTGCCTTTGGACGTTTAAAAGCTCGCTGGCGCAGTTTACTGACTCGGCTAGACCTCAGCGAAACCAATATTCCCATCGTTATTACTGCTTGCTGTGTGCTCCACAATATCTGTGAGAGTAAGGGGGAGACGTTTATGGCTGGGTGGGAGGTTGAGGCAAATCGCCTGGCCGCTGATTACGCGCAGCCAGACACCAGGGCGGTTAGAAGAGCATAGCAGGGCGTGCTGTGCATCAGAGAAGCTTTGAAAACCAGTTTCATGACTGGCCAGGCTACGGTGTGAAAGTTCTGTTTGTTTCTCCTTGATGAAAACCCGCCCCCTTGGTTCACTCTACTTCCCTGTAAGCCAACTGGCCTCACCTCCCCACTTTGATCTCCTCTTGCAGAGGCAATAAAGTCATTGTTGTTGTTTCAAATTCATGCATTCTTTATTAATTTGTCACACAAATAGGATAACTGCCAAGGTAGCCTGGGAGGGGTGTGGGAGGAGGGAAGCACAGGGATGGGGTAGTTGTAGGGGCACCCCCTAGAATGGCATGCAGCTCATCATAGAAGCAGCATGTCTGTGGCTCTGACCCGGAGCGGCCGTTTGCCTCTCTGGTTCTTTGGTATGCTTCACGCGGCAGCTGTGGGTCCCTGTTATAACCTCTGTCCTTCATGCCCTTGGAGATTTTTTTTCAAATATTCTGGCATTTCGCCTTTTGGTATGGAGTTCGGATAGCACAGATTCGTCTCCCCATACAGCAATCAGATACAGTACCTCCCGTTCGGTCCATGCTGGAGCTCTTTTGCAATTCTGGGACTCCATGGTCACCTGTGCTGATGAGCTCTGCATGGTCACCTGTGCTGATCAGCCCTCTACGCTGGCCAAACAGGAAATGAAATTCAAAAGTTCGCGGGGCTTTTCCTGTCTACCTGGCCAGTGCATCTGAGTTGAGAGTGCTGTCCAGAGCGGTCACAATGGAGCACTCTGGGATAGGTCCCAGAGTCCAATACCGTCGAATCTACACTACCCCAAATTCAACCCAGCAGGGTCAATTTCAGCGCTAATCCCCTTGTCGGAGGAGTACAGAAATCGATTTTAAGAACCCTTTAAGTCGACAAAAATGGCTTCGTCGTGGATGGGTGCAGGGTTAAATCGATCTAACGCTGCTAAATTCGACTTAAACTCGTAGTGTAGACCAGGGCTAAGATGTTACCTGGAACAATGGTAAATTACAATTAAGACTGAAGGGCCTTCTATATTGACATTGTTCCTCTTACGCAGGTCATGTCTACCCGGCAGGCACTATAGTGGCATAGCTACAGTGCCTTAGCTGTATGTCGCTGTAACTCCCAAGGGTAAATGCAGACTACAGCCATGGGTTGGGTTTTTCCATTCCAGTAGGAACTCCACCTTCCCAGAACACCGTTAGCATAACTTCAAATTCTTAACGGGAAGACCATCCTAGCAGCCACTGCAGATCAGTAGATAGATGTGCATGACAAAAGTTAATCAGCCTTGTTCACATGTAGAAGCCTGAATTATTTCTTCCTGCTATGTGGGCTTAAGAGGCACTTTGGGAGAATAAACTTGCTGGGCCTATAGAATACTTAATAGAATTTAGTCTAATTGAAAAGTTTATGTAACTGGCTACCTCCTCTGCCATACAACCAAAAATAGGACTCTTAATATCCTTTGGAAACAAAAGAGCATAGGGATAATCTTTACTAGTACTACTGATGAACTTGCAATGAGTTTATGGCCTTGTCTTACACTGCTAAAAAAAAGTGTGTATTTTTTACTTCAGGTTAACTAACATACATAAGCAGTCCTGATGTAGGGGGAGGGAGGGGGGGGAAACAGCAAAGACCAGGCACTTTACCTTTCAGTAGAACTAAAGTGGTTGGTCATCACTGTGTGTTTACATCAGGATAACTCATGCATGTTAGTTAAGCCAAGGTGTATGGGGGGAAAAACATATATAAAGCAAAGAAGAGAGATTTTGGTCATCCAAGAGGCTCGGATAGACTAATTTCTAGACATTCTCCCTCTCTTCTGACCTCCCCGGCAAACAAAAAACCCTTACAACAAAATCTCACACCAATTCTAGAGGATTGGATTCAGGCTGGAGAACCTCCTACCTCCATGCTGGTACATTGAAGATTTCCCTGGGAAATTATATATGTAGTTTTTGTGTGTGTGTGTGTGTGTGTGTGTGTATATATATATGTGTGTGTGTGTGTGTGTGTGTGTGTGTGTGTGTGTGTGTGTGTGTACACTCACTCACTCACTATAGGTTCCTCCCTTAGTTCTGACCACTGCTGATATATGGCAATGCCATTTGGACTCTCGGTTCTGGAGGTAATTGTAGCTAAACAGAGGGAAGAAGGTGTATCCAGTGACCAGTGCCCCAGAATCTAAGCTTTATAGCAAAAAAACCTTTTTCTAGTTCTTATGATTGCAAAAAAACCTTCCCAAACATGTACATAGTATAATCCACTGGTTTTCAAACTTTATTCTGGCGACCCAGTTGAAGAAAATTGTTGATGCCCGTGACGCAACGGAGCTGGGGATGAGGGGTTTTTGGTGTGGGAGGGGCTCAGGGCTGGGGCAGAGGGTTGGGGTGAAATGCTGTTAAGTGAATCCAATTTCCCCATAAGATTGAATGTAAATAGTGAGGTTTAGGTTCCAGGGAATTTTTTTTCACCAGACAAAAGACATATACATATACCGTATAAGTTTTAAAAATAATTTTAAACAAACAATTTAATACGGTACTCCCCAATGATGATGGTTGTGAAGCTTGGTTGATGCAGAGGCGTAGCGGGGTCGGGGCAAGGGGGCTTGCCCTGCTCCACCCAGTGTTCCAGCCAGAGCACAGGGTCGGGGGCTTGCCCGCTCCCCGTCTGGAATGCCGGGCGGGCAGAACGGAACATTGCACGACTTTAAATGAGTATGGTCTCTAATGGATCAGTGACCTAATAACAAAACAATGTTACCTGGGACAACATTAAGTGAGGAGTTACTGTGTATAAAACCATACACAAGCCTCAGAGGTTTGCATGGGCAGATAGGGAAGATGCTTTTGTAACAATCTGTGGCTAGATGAGGAATTTCTTTTGGAAAAAATCAGCTGGAATTTGAAGCAATAGGGTTAAGGAATGAGTCCCCCACTTTCCCCATTGTTTACTAGTTTGGGCTCACCTAGGCAGATGAGAGAACCAGAAGTGCAGATTTTAAGAAGGGAAACATGAAAGGGGAGTGAGGAGCTTTTCTAGGATGAAAAAAATGAAAGTCTCAGTAGCAGCAATATAGGTGGAGAGTGAGCTCAGATTTCCAGATGGAATGACAAAGCTGGCAGGTGACTTTGAGGAGTTAGGAATTGAACAATGCAATTCACCCAATGTAGTTTCACATAGGAAAGTCTCCAAATAGATTTCTTGGTATCATGTAAGAAGAGGTATTGGAGGAGGTATTGCTCTAGTCATTGGCTGGAAGATGGGGATACAGCCTGGCCAGCAGTTGCTGTCTCAACTTAATGGGCAAATAATTGTAATATAGAAAGTTCCTAATTAAAATTGCATAACAGTGCCACATAGTACGAAAACAAGCACTTATTTACTCTGCCTCTGTTCTAAACATACAGAGTCAGGTTTCAGGTTCCATTGGTTTCAGTGGAATGTGACTACATGGTACTCTGTATTTCTGCTGGAATATGGTGGTAGTGTGGGAATTGCCTGGTCATGACTTCGAGACCTACAAGTAAAATATATTTTGAATAGCTTATTGCCCCCTCTTGTTTGGGCATTTAGCACATAAACCTACAATAAGCTCATTAAAAATAGTTATGGATTTGCATGTCACTTTGACGTTACTCAACTGCGCTTTTTTTAATTGCCGCCTGACTAATAGCAATGACCCTCATTTTTCTAAAAATAATTACACTGATTTATTTTTGCCGGGAAGGAAACATTGTTCTGACTCTAGTTTTTTTCAGCCATGGATGAGCAGCATGCTGCTTATAAAACCTTTTTAGAATTTTAATTTATCCCTGTGATGTAATTTACAAAATGTTCAGTGCCATGGGTCATTATATTCCTATGCTAAATTTAGGAATAAGTCTGGTAGTTTTGTTTTACCCTGAGAAATGATATGTAAGATTAGTGTACACCATTACAGCCTCACATTCCTAGTTGTTGAAAAGATTGGTGGTTTCCTTTCTCCTCTGCCTTTTTGATGAAACCTCTTCCTCCCTCTTTCCACAATTCGTTGTGTATTCTACACTAATTTCTCTTCCATGCTCTGCAGGAGTTGAGACAAGAGGTGGTTGAGTTGCTGGGGTTTGTGTGTATATCTCAGAGGTAGCCAATACGTGGACCGCAGGCCAAATCCGGACCGCCAGATGCTTTTGAATGGTTTTATTTACTTATAATTATCATTATTGTGATGTGAAAAATGTTTCTCTGAAGTCTGGACCTTGACAAAGAAATTTGGACTTTGACAAAAAGTTCTCGACTACCCATAATGTATCTGCTCCTCATGTGGTAGACTTTATTTCCTCTTTGTGGTTATTTTATTGTTTTCTTGCAAACCCACATCTTTCAGTGTTGCTTCCTGTCTGCAGTTCTTTACCAACACTGGAATCTGTACTGATCTCATTTTTTTGCTTTGGTATACAGAAGACAGATATCAACTCTGGCTGTAAAGTTGGTATCCAGCCAGATTAGGAGACAAATTTTAATTGGACCCTATAGGGTTTTTTAATGTTTTTTCCCCCTCTCTCCCCCCCCCCCCCTCTTTTTTTTGTGAAGAGGTTGTACCATGCAAGTATTTCAGCCTTCCTTTTTCTTTTTTCTTTTTTTTCTTTAATGTATCTAGTCAACCTAAATAAACTTCCCCAAAGAAAAATAATTTTACATACTGTAGATTCCCCATTCATTTCTTTTCTTGTCTTTGACATGTATTTTCTGAAGTTCTCTATCTTCAGAAATATCTGCTTTATCTATGAATAAGGATAGTATTACAAGCCTTAGTGGCAATAAGAATACCACATTATGCTTATACTCCAAACACTTCCTTTCTGTTTGTCTTGGGGGTTTTTCAAAATCAGTTTTAGCTAGCTAGATGGTGTATTGTCTACTGGCTGAAGCACATACCTGGGCATCTAAATCTGGTGCTATTTCCAGTTTTGTCACTGCCTCAGTGTACCCTTCGGCAGCTCACAACTATTTTGTATTTCAGTTTCTCCTTTGGTAAAATGGACAGAGTGGATACTTCTCAGGAGTGTTACGGAGCTGAATTAAACATAAAAGGCTTTTGAATGAAAAGCATTATGTAAGTGATGGTTATAACTAGTATAAGTATTAGATTTGCTTTTATTGTTTGTCTGCTTGTCTCTTATATTTGACCGTGTAAGGTCTTTTTTTTCCTACTGTTACATATTGCTTATCTGGTATTGTGTGGTGTTACTGAGTTAAGGCTAGGGGTTTCACTGAAAAATCTGCTCAATGTGCATCGGCAGTCAAAAAAGCTAACAATGTTCGGAACTGTTAGGAAAGGGATAGATAATAAAACAGAAAAATATAAAGCCGCTCTATAAATTCATGGTATGCCCACACCTTGAATACTACGTGCAGTTCTGGTTTTCCCATCTCAAAAAAGGTAAGAAATATAGAGAGAGGCAACAAAAATGGTGAGGTGTATGGAACAGCTTCCATATGAGAAGAGATTAAAAAGACTGGGACTGTTCATCTTCAAAAAGAGATCACTAAGAGGGGATGTGATAGAGGCCTATAAAATCATGAATGATGTGGAGAAATGTTGATTATCCGTTCATGTAACACAAGAATAAGGGGTCACCCAAATTAATAGGCAGCAGGTTTAAAACAAACAAAGAAGTACTTCTTCACACAATGCACAGTCAACCAGTAGAACTTGTTGCAAGGGGATGTTGTGAAGATCAGAAGGATAAGTGGGTTCAAAAAAAGAATTAGATAAGTTCATGGAGGATAGGTCCATCAATGTTTATTAGCTAAGATGATCAGGGATGTAACCTCATGATCTGTGTGTCCCTAAGCCTCTGACTGCTAGAAGCTGAGACTGGACAACAGATGATGGATCACTCTATAATTGCCCTGTTCATTCCCTTTGAAGCATCTGGCACCGGCCACTGTCAGAAGACAAGATAGTGGGTAGAGCAGGGATGGGCAAACTTTTGGGGCCGAGGGCCACATCTGGGTATGGAAATTGTATGATGGGCCTGAATGCACATGAAATTGGGGGTTGGGGTGCGGGCTCTGGGGTGGGGCCAGAAATGAGGAGTTCAGGGTGCGGGAGGGGGCTCCGGGCTGGGGCAGGAGATTGTGGGGGCGAGAGCTCTGGCTGTGGGTGTGTTCTCTGGGGTGGGGCTGCGGATGAGGTGTTGGAGGTGCAGGAGGGTGCTCCAGGCTGGGACTGAGGGGTTTGGAGGGCGGAAGGGGGATGAGGGCTGGGGCAGGAGGTTGGGGCATGGAAGGGGGTCACAAATCACATCTCTTCACACTTTTTGTCGCCATAGCTATGTTGGTAAAAGTTTGAACTGTAAACCTGGCTGAAGTCCTGGTAGTGAAACACAGGATTAAAATTAGTCAGGCAAACCTGTTCTCCTCTGGGATTCCAGCCCTCCTGTTGGCCAGACCTTGCTTTTAAAAGCAATGCTTGCTCCCTGTGAATAAAATCCATTGAACTGGTGGCTAGGACTCTTACCTGCCCCTCTTCACAAAAATTAATTCTCTACCACCAACTTTTGGGAATATTCATACGTATATGAAAGTATCAAAGGAGGATTTTTCTCTCTCTCTCTCTCTCTCCTCCAAACATGCAAAAATAAAGTGCTGTTATTTGTTGTTTCACATCCTTGCTGGGCTAGCAGCCCAAAAGGAAAATTGGGAAACGCTTTGTCAGTTATTCATAACTATTTCAAGATGTTTATATCCTAATCGCAGTACAGCTTCCTAAAATGAAGACTTCCAGAAATAGGAATTGCCAAGGACTGAATTTGTAATCTGAAGGGGAGGGCCAAACAACATTATATTGAGGTCCAGTTTAGGCATGAGCTCATTTTTCTTTCCAGATGAATTAATTTGTTTAATAAATTCATAATTAATTATTGGTAATATATAAAACTGTACAGTCCTGTCTACCATTTTTAACATGATACAAAGACAAGATCATATGAGAGAACAAAGTAAAATAATCAATCGTCTACCTATCTTGCTTTTGGAAGAACTTAACTGTCTCTTCGCATCATTACATTTTTTCCCCCAAATAAGACCTATGAGAATTGTCCCATCCCCCTGAGATAGGTCAACCTGTGGAACTGTTTGCCAGAGGATGTTATAAAAGCCAAGACTATAACAAGGTTCAAAAATTCATGGAGGATCGGTTCATCAATGGTTATTAGCCAGGATGGTGTCCTTAGCCTTTGTTTGCCAGAAGCTGGGAATGGATCACTCGATGATTACCTGTTCTATTCATTCCCTCTGAAGCACCTGGCATTGGCAACTGTAAGAAGACAGGATACTGGATTAGATGGACCTTTGGTCTGACCCAGTATGGCCGTTCTTATGAGATTAAATTGATGATACACTTGACTTTAGTTCTAAGGGCTGGTCTACACTGGGGGGGGGGATCGATCCAAGATACGCAACTTCAGCTACGCTATTCACGTAGCTGAAGTCTAAGTATCTTCGATCGAATTACCTGGGGTCCACACGGCCCGGGATCGACAGCCGTGGCTCCCCCGTCGACTGCGCTACTGCCGCTCGCTCTGGTGGAGTTCCGGAGTTGATGGTGAGCGCGTTCGGGGATCGATTTATTGCGTCTTAACAAGACGCAATAGATCAATCCCGGATAAATCGATTGCTACCCACCGATACGGCGGGTAGTGAAGACGTACCCTAAGTGTGAAAAGTGAATTGGAATGGATGTTGAGTGTGAAAGAGATTTCAACCCCCTTACCCCACATTGCTCTCTCTAGATTAGGATAATGAGTGTTTAGCTAACATGTTAATCAACATGTTTTTAAACAGCACTTAACACCTACTGTATATAAAGACAGGGACCCTCGGTTTGACCATAACCAACTATCACGTTTGCCTTTTGTCTATGTACTCAGTGTTGTTCATTATTATTTTTATTACTTGTATTATTATAGCACTTCTGGAACTCTAGTCATGGGCAAATGTGTTAGCCTCATGTTTTTATTAGTTTGTTTTTACCACGTTTCATTTTCCTGGTCTACACAGAACCTATGTGGGATGCAAGGAAAGAGGTTGATGCCAAAAATACACCTGAGATTTCCTAAACTGTTGTCTAGGTTATAATATAAACATAATAAAAGTGTAGTATAAAGAGGGTGAGAAGATGCTATTACTTCATGACATCACAATCAGTGTTTTTATTACCTGGGTTACAGGTTTAATTTACCTGTGATAGCATGTATAATCTGAAGACTGACTTGTATGTTGATAGCACTGTTCATAGTGTGCCTTTGATATGTTTTCCTGTCTCACTTACCTGAGATTTTAAAGAAGCAGAGCAGTTTCTAAAAGGCTCCTTGTTCTTGGAGTGGATTTAATGGACTTCTGCTCTGGTTTTTAAATGCCAATGATGTCCACACCAGTGGGAGTTCTTCCTTGAAAACAAAGTAATTGTTTTGCCTTATGTCTTTCATTTTGCTTGTAATACCTTTTTAAAATAGCCTGATTTATACACAGAGCTTGCAGTCCATAGTATTAGGTGAAGATGGGATGGAGCAGGCTAGAATCTCCAACTGGTTTCTGGGCTTTTTCGTTGGAGGGGGGTGAAGGAAGCCGAGAAATTTGGTAATCCATAGTCTATGAATACAGCATGTCCGTTGCATGGCAAGTCTGCTGGTGCTTTGTCTTCTTCCTCCTTCCTTCTCTCAGCCTTGCTTCTACAATGTTAGGATCACCTTTCATGTGTGAACTGTAGTAACAAAAAGGATTTATTCAAGTTACTTGCTACTGGACAGAATTTTCTGGGTTTCATTTCTAGGTCCCTAGTTCCTGGAAGAAGCTTGTTACAAGGGAGTGACAGTAGCTCTGTGATATCAGAGTAAACTTTAACATTAGGAATGCTGGGTCTGCCTAGTGAGAAGTGAGCTTAGTGCCTTTTTTTATGGGCCTCTGAAACCCAGCCTTTGTAAGAAAACACGTCCTTTTGATTTCATTTTGTTGCTATAGTAACCTCATTAAATATTGACTCTGTTCTATATTTTCTAAAGACCAGTGTGCTCTAGCGCACCTTTAAAGCACCATTGTGTGGTAGAGAATTTCTCAGGAAGGATACCTCTGGTGGGTGGACTTGATACATGTGCCTGCTAAAATAGCATAAATTACAAATACAGACTTGCTTTTTATAGCTGGTGCATTTGGTTGCATTTACAAGACTGTTTACTCTGCAGCTGCAATGAGCAGAAAGATCACAGTGCTTTGAACTTGGTTTCCTGAGTTCAGGGTGGGAGGTTGGGGAGATGTAGACAGGGTTACCTTATAGTATGCTTCCTTTGTAACCTAATGAGGAAAGCTGGTACCAAAGTTGTCAACAAAGGGAACTTCCACCCAAATGGGCTGTTTCATCAAAGCTGAAATGTTTCGCAGAGATGTATTTGTTTTTATAAAGGTTTTGTTGGGAAGGTTTGGACAGATTCATTGGACTAGACTCTATAGCCTGGTGGTTAGGGCACTGGGCTTGGGGTCAGAGAGACCAGGGTTCAAGCCTTTGGTTCAGAGTGATCTGGGATGAAAAACTGCACTCTTGAGTCAGGCTGAGTGGGGACTTGAACCCTGGTCTCCCACATCCAGGCCCATGCCCAAACTAATTAATATGTTATAACTATAGAGAGAGACATGCACACACAGAGATGGACAGACAGATGGGGACACACATATGGACACAGGAACACATGGAGATATGGACATGCATGCATGCTCAGGTTTCAATCTGAAAACAAACACCAACACAAACTCTTAAAAGGTTTTGTTTTTGTTCCGGTGCAGAATAAAAACAAATTTAGAAACCTTGAACGTTGCTCTGGAACAGTTGTCCCTTCTCTGTTTCAAAATGTATGCTTAAATACAGATTGAAATGTTTTTTTCTGCTAAAAATAAAATAAATCTCTGTAGCATCAAACAGATGTGGGCATCAGGTTACTGTTACATTGTTAATTTGCAACAATGTCTATTGAAATAGTTTGATGTCTGTTCTGTTTCTATATCATCCTACACCTCTGGGTTACAAATTAATGAAGCACACTTATTTTCAGATAAATAAATTGGGTACCTCTTTAAGATTTCAAAACTGTTCCCTTAGACAATGGTCTGAGTCAGCTTCATTTAGTGCTTTCCTCTCTGGCTTCCCAAATTTCCTTTCCTTCCTGACCATGAAATCCAAAGGGCTCGCTTAACTTTACAAAGGAAAATGCCTAGGACTTCCCTTGCTTCTTACTGCTCAGCTTGGAAACAAGCCCATGTGTTCAAGATGCACTCTACCTGCTGGCTCTGTTATGCGGCATCAGATTAGCTGGTTGCAACTGCTTCCTCTATATTCAGACTGTGCATTCTGCAGTTGCAGTGTTGCAAAGCAGAGTATTTAACGGAGGCACTTGGGGGTCCCAGGCCTGGAAAACAGTGATGTTTATTCCCATCCACATGCTGCTGGCAGTGGCCCTGCTCATGAGTCTCTCTAGGAATTGTTTTGTGTAAAATCAGACTTGCACAAACGAGGGGGAAAGTCAAAATGGGGAAAGTTTGGTTCATTTGTCTTTTCAGTTGCTCAGGACCAATGTGCAGAAGAAATGTTTGAGCTGGAGGTTTGTTGCTTTGGGGAGGGGAGGAAGAGGAGAGAACCTCTGTCTTTAAGGGTTTGAAATACAGCCATAAACTCATTAAATGGAAGTCAGACTTGCCTACCTCTCTACAGAGAGGACTGGACTTTATTCAGAATTCAGCACAGGCAGAGCTGCTGAAATTTTGCTGCTGGGTGTGGATCCTGAAGACTGAATTGTGGAGCCCAAATAGACTTGATTAGTCATTCATCTGTTCTGCAGAAATTTGTTTTGATTGTTTTCCATTGGGCCAGGGGTGTCTTGGCCTGCTTGTGTGCCCTTGTGAGGTTTCCCTTACCATACCATGAGTTGTTCGTTTGGGTTAATGCCTGTCTGTGGTGTATGATATTGTGCCCTTCCTCTGAGTTCTGTCACAAAAGCATGCAGACTTCCCTGTTTCTGGTTTGTTTATAGGGCAGCCTATCTGTAGTCAGTTACATCCTGAGTGAGACCAAAAAACCCACCTTGGTAAATGGTCATGGTTTTTAACTCTTCTTAATTGCGAACTGAATGCTGTGACCCTGGTCATTGAGTGTTACTTATAAATTAACAAATCAAAGCACACTGCTTTAGTTGTCTTGGGAGAAAGTGTTGCTAGTCAAGGGGTTCCCAGGCCTCTTCGTAGAATGAGCTGCATCCCTCTAAACAGAGAATGTGACTTGTCCATCTCTCCCCCATTTAGTCATGATTGTGTGAACCACTTCACCTCTCCTCCCATTTGTGATCATATAACATCCAATTTGCAATTACAACAGTTGCTTACATGGAAAAGTAATATTTTTAGCTTCTTTTAATGCAGCTTAGCAGTTGAAAACAAGGAGATCCAGGACCATGAAACCAGCAAGTTCTTTAAGGACCCATCGGTGTTCAACAACCTGCAATCTGGAAACCGCTGAGATAGTGGTTACAGTAGGAAACTGCTGCCTGCAGTTGTGGGTTTTCATGCTGTTTCTGACACACACTCTATATCAGGGGTCGGCAACCTTTCAGAAGTTCTGTGCCGAGTCTTCATTTATTCACTCTAATTTAAGGTTTTGCGTGCCAGTAATATATGTTAACGTTTTTAGAAGGTCTCTTTCTATAAGTCTATAATATATAACTAAACTCATCTCCAGTGAGGTTCAGAGAAGTCTGTGACATTAAAATGAAGCTGTGTAACTTTGGTACCTTGTCTTTTCACATTTCCCACCAACTTAAAATCTGTGCAGTTCTTTTGACTATACTTAAAATCTAAAGTAGCTAGAATTTTTTAGGCTTTGTGTTGTTCTTTTAATTTGGAATATAGCACAAACACCAAAGTATCTTCGGCACATGGCTGAAGTTTTCTTGTGGTGGTGGAAGAAGTTTTGAAAGTTTTTTGTTTCAATAATTTGTGTGGGGAAAAAAGTCTGTCACTTGCAGGAATTTTCAGATTTCCTGTAGGACTTTTCATCATTTAAAGGGACTTTTCACTATGAAAATAAGTCCTAACACAGTAAATCCGAAGTCTATCTGTGTATATTTTGTCATGATTACTCTAGTTCTGCCAAGTTTTTGCCTAATTATACTAAAACCAGAAATAAGTAATGAATCCTGATTACAACACAACTTTGTCCACAAGCACAGTAAAAATATTGTTCCATGTAGTTTAGAAGAGACCTTAACTGTATTTTGGACAGTCAAAGGGTGAGAACATAGGTAAGGTCCAATCTACAGTACAAAATGGAACGGTGCTCTTAATGTGCATGGCGAATGGGGTTGTGTTAGGGCCTCTCCCTGCAGCGCTCGTGAGTGTATGTACAATCTTTATAAAAACTTCAGATTAACAGTTTCTAAAAATACCCTTCCAAATATCCTCCTCCAGAATGAAAGCTTTCTTCCCTTTCTCCCCTTACATTGCACCACTCCAAAACACACAGCTCAGGAGAATATACCAATATTTCCATTACTCCTAAATTACTCCCTAGATCAGAGATAGTCAGTAGGCAGCCAAATCCAGACTGCCAGGCGCATTTGAATGGACCCTGAAATCTTTTACTTGTTGTTGTTTTTTTTATTATTTTCTCTGTAGTCTGGATCTTGACTATACCTTGATGAAGAAATTTGGACCTTGACAATAAACTTTCAAGTTTGCTTTAATGGGTCTCTTCCTGTCTTTCGTTTGTGGCTCCACCTCCTGTTGCTTACCTACTTCCTGTCTGTCCCATAAAGAGGCCCTTTTTATCCATCCACACTTTCAGTGGGTGACCACGTTGGTTTTCATGACTTTGCTACCACTGGTTTCACTTTAAATCTAACTCTGCAGTCTCAACTCATCTGTTCCCTTCTGTTCAGTGTTGGATATGAGGCTACAGTCATCTAGATGGCATATTATCAAGGCCTAGAAAAAGGGGGTTTTGGCAGAGAGGATGAATTTGGGTATGCTGTAAAAAGAAAGAAGCAGCAGGATATAGCAATAGCTTGAATGTTGGGGGCAACTGAGAAATAAGAATCAAGGGTGACACCAAGTTTTGAGCGTAGGGAGCAGGAAGGCTTGTGGTATTGAAAGGTAGGGTGGGGAAGATGATGAGTTCTATTATTTGGGGGGTTTGTTCCTGTAAATGGATGGCAGGAGATCCAGAAAGAGATGTCAGAGTGAGGCAGTTCAAGACTGGCTCTGAACAGAACAGATAATGTATTCGACCAGTGGAGGGCAGAAGCTTACATGCAGACTTGGTACAACACGTGATATCTCTTGAACATGATGAAAAAGGCGAGGGCAGCAATCCTCGTACTTTTAACTCTAAGTAATACAGAAAACTTAAAACAAACCAAATCCTTACTAGCTCTGTTCCAAAGAATGAAATTCTTTTTGGCAAAAGCAGCTAAAGAGAGTTTGCACACGTGCTGTATGGAGGAGTGGGGCAAAGACGATCACTACTTATCAAACTATAAATGAGATGTCTTTAGCTGGCTTACTTGCAGCCCCCATGCCACCTCTCCATTTAGAGCTGCAGAATCTAAAAATGTTTACACCTTGAACAGGCAGTGTTAGTGCATCAGCCGCTCTGTTTGTATTTGTAAAGATCAGGCTGATTGTAGAACGCATCTCATCTCTAGATCTGTAACCCATTTTGAAGGGAATAGTCCAAGTCGTAGGGGGTGGGGATGGCAGAGAGGAAGGACAGATGGTTCCCTGTTTTAGATCTGCAGTTTGTGTGCCTCTGTCAGATTAAACAGTTTCTTTTGCTAATCCCAGAGCCTATTACAGATAGTGCATATGCTGGATATCTGTATAAATACACATGCACTTATTTAGACCTTTTTTGCATGTTTGAATGAAAAAGGGTGGGGGAAGATTATTGGAGTATTCACTTCCTGCCTCTGGATAGCAGGCGAGAAGATGGAGTGGGAGGAAGAGCTCAAGTGAGGTCTTGCTTTATCTTTGTTAAAGTAAACATCTTGCAGAGCTGTGAAAGTCAGAGAAGAACTTTGGTGAGCTGTTGTGACATTCCTCATTCCAGAGGGCAGGATCACCCTAACATTCAGGGTTGTTTGTTCTCAAAGGCTGTTGGCTGTGGGCTGAAAATTCTCTGCCTTTTTTGGGCTGGGCTTGGAACAGAACTTGATGCTGCTTTCCTAAAGTGATATTTGTGACTGCCATTGCTTTTGTTCTTTTTACGATGTCAATTCAGGCTGACTCACCACCCAACAGATGTGTATGAATGACTTTTGGATCCTTACTACACTCTTAAATTGCTGTGATCGATTAATATTTTTCAGCTTTTCATTTAATTGCTTGCTGCTCTCCTTCTAAAGGACAATGTCCCCATACACGCTGTTGCTTCACACGGTGAAGAGTTTTTCTGGAACCTTATTATACTTGGTTATATTGAACTAGTAAGGGAGTGACATTGCTGGTTAAATTTGCATCCTCTCACTTCAAGTATTCAGGACAATCTATCACCAGTAGGTATGACATTATTGTTCCTTGTTATATTTGTTGCCTGTTCTGAAACACCAATGCGCAATTATGAAAATTCAAGGATGGGAAATGACTCTCTGCATAGTCCCAGTTTTCCTACATTGTGGCTTCTGTCGTGACCTTCACATTGGGTGTTTTAACTCCATTAGCACTGGGACTGACACTACTGCTGCTGTTATTGCCATTGATCTATGTTGGTAAATCCTGCCAAATTGCATCATTGAGGAGTTGAGACAGAGATCCATGTTCTTTTTCTAAGAGGTATAATATATCTAGGAGAGATTGGGGATATTGCAGACTGTGTGTTGTGTGCTATCCAACGTCAAAATACTAACATCCCCCTATACTCTGTATGTTACTCCCGATGACTAATAACTGAAGTTTCAACACTCTATATCATCTATTTGTAAACATTTTCTAATAAAATTTTATATCTAGGAGAGAAATGAAATGAGTTACCTGACCCAGGGCAGCTGCTGTCAGAGAAAACCTCAGCCTTTCCCCCAGATTAGGAGGATTTAAAAGTAGGAGAGTGACCCTGATACGCTGTGAGGTAGGTCTGGAGCCAGCCCGCTAGTAGCTATTGCAACAGGGGGTGCCTTTGTTCATTTGTTTTTGTTTTTTCATTTTTTGGAGGGGGAAATAATTCCCGCTCAGTCTCTATGAATCCTGTTTTATAACAAGTTATTTAGATATTGCAAACTGCTCAGCAGAACATGTGTATACATTACAGTAACTTCTGAAACAGTGGGTTTAGTGAGCAAGTTTGAATGATCATCCAAAGATTTTTAGGTCTCTTGACTTCAGTAACAGTTGAATTTAAGCTACTAGTTAAAAAATGCCAGTTTTTAAAAAACAGGCCAGCCCGTCAAGAGAAATTTGGGATTCCAGTGCATCATGTTTGCTGGGGCTCCACAGCCTCCCGTTTCACCCCAGTTACAAGCACATTGGGGGGCGCTCTATGATCGGGGCCCCAGTACAGTTGTCCCATCTTTCTTCCTCTTTCATCAGCCCTAAAAACAGGCTGGCATTTTTTTGTCTGTGGGAGAAACCTGTATGTGGGGGGCACTTCTACCTTGTCGAGCTAAAAAACTAATTATTTTAATATGTGGAAAACCTGTCAGATAAATTGAGAGCTACAGAAGGTGATGTTGATTGTTGCTCCCTTTAAAGGCATCCTCTCTTTCCCTCTTTGGCTGCTGTGGACATTTTGAAGCCTTTGGACAATATCTACTCCAGCTACTTCTACAAAGCATTCAAGCTCTTCATTGTAAAGAAAACCTGGATGCCTGTAAAAGGAGTTGAAGAAGGGGAGGAGGAGGAGCAGTTTAGCTGCCTCCTTTAGGAGTCATTGGAGAGGATGCTGGAGCTGCCAGGTACCAGTGGGGGAAACTCCAGCAATAGAAGAGCCAGGAGCTGCCAATGGGACCAGAGCTGCCAGTGCAGAAGGAGTGTCAAGGAAAGCAGGAAACTAAGCATCTGGGCAGAATATGCAGAGGCAAAGGATAACCAGGTGGCTGAGAAGCACATGCAGAGGAGCAGATCAGAGAGTTCAGGATATTCTGTGGTTCCTTGGCTGTGGAATTTGCTTCCCAATTTTGCAGTAGTCTTGGGTTTTCTTTTAGGTTTTTTTTTTTTTTTTTAATCTCATTTTTAGCCTTCATGGCTGTGAAGAAAAACTTCCTCTCTCAACCCTAAATTACTGTGACAACTCCAACCAGTTTGTCAGCGTACCATGGGCCTTCCACACCAAATCACAAGCCTCTACCACTTGAGCTAAAAGAGTAACTCCAGTAACCACTCATGGGCATGGGGAAGATAGTACATTCACTGCACATAGGGGTTGGTTTAAGTAGTAACCGGTCATAGATCTGGCCATGTTCCGCCTCTGTGGCAGATCACCAAAGTGCTGTGAGGGGGAATCCAGCTGCTGGATCCTCAGATGCTTTAAGATTCCTTGGATTTCAACAGGCTGCAGCACTGTTTCTTTCTTTGTCCTCTCTGGCACATTTTGTGGGCAGCAACTCTGTCTGCTACTCCATCATGGGAATGGAGTGCCTCAGCCCACGTGTCTTAGGTCACCAGGACCAGGATAGCTTAAATTCACCCTCTCCCAGAATCCCGCCAAAGGTGTGTACTTTGAGTTACTGTTTAACACTCTCAAGGGGCACGTGGCAGCTATGAAGCATATAACACACAGGCCTGGTCTACACTAGGCTTTTATGTCGAATTTAGCGCCGTTATATCGAATTAACCCTGCACCCGTCCACACCAGGAAGCCATTTAGTTCGACATAGAGCTCTCTTTAAATCGATTTCTGTAATCCTCCCCAACGAGAGGAGTAGCGCTAAATTCGACATGGCCATGTCGAATTAGGCTAGGTGTGGATGGAAATCGACGCTAATAGCTCCGGGAGCTATCCCACAGTGCACCACTCTGTTGACGCTCTGGACAGCAGTCCGAGCTCGGATGCTCTGACCAGCCACTCCCCCGGGAAAATTTGAATTCCTTTTCCTGTCTGGGCAGTTTGAATCGCAGTTTCTGTTTGGACACCGTGGTGAGCTCAGCAGCAGTGGCAACGATGCAGAGCTCTCCAGCAGAGATGGCCGTGCAATCCAATAGAAAGAGGGCCCCAGCATGGACGGATCGGGAAGTCTTGGATCTCATCGCAGTGTGGGGCGATGAGTCCGTGCTTTCGGAGCTGCGCTCCAAAAGACGGAATGCAAACATCTATGAGAAGATCTCTAAAGCCATGGCAGAGAGAGGCTACAGCCGGGATGCAACGCAGTGCCGCGTGAAAATCAAGGAGCTGAGACAAGGCTACCAGAAGACCAAAGAGGCAAACGGACGCTCTGGATCCCAGCCCCACACATCCCGTTTCTACGAGGCACTGCATTCCATCCTAGGTGCGGCCGCCACCACCACCCCACCCCTGACCGTGGACTCTGAGGATGGGATATTGTCCGCGGCCGGTTCCTCAGCGGACGGGGAAGAGGAAGAAGGAGATGAGGAGGACGAGGCAGTAGACAGCGCTTACAACGCTGATTTGCCCGACAGCCAGGAGCTCTTCATCACCCTGACAGAGATCCCCTACCAACCCTCCCCAGCCGTTACCCCAGACACAGATTCAGGGGACGGATCAAGCAGTAAGTGTTTTAAATATCTAAACATTTATTTACAACATAACTGGCGTATTTAAAATATTAACATTAGCTAAAGTGCTTTAAAACATGTAAACATTTATTTGCAACAAAACAGGAAGATTGAAAATATGAACAGTGGGTAAAGTGCTTCAAAACATGTAAACAGTAAAGTCAAACAAAAGGGGAATCAGTGCAAAGTGTATCATGATTTGTCTTTTTTTGGGCGCCTCAATATATAGTCCGAACCATTTTCAAAAAATTGCACAATGTCCGCTTCATGATTATAGTGCCCAAAACCCTGCAGTCATTTGTCCCTCCAAGGGCACCTAAGCCAGGAACTGGTCAATGTAACCGGGGATAGAGGCGAGATCCTCCGGGGAGAACTCCTCATACACCTCCTGCAGGTGTTTTTCCAGCCTCATCAGCAGGTTCCTGGGCAGGGAGAGCTTATTAGGCCCCCCGTGGTAGGACACGTTTCCCTGCCACAACGCCAGCAGGTACTCTGGGATCATGGCCTTGCACAGCAGTGCAGCAAATGGCCCCGGTTTCTGCAGGCTGTCCCGGAGCATCTTCTCCTTCTGGCTCTCGGAGACCTTCAGGAGGGTGATGTCTGGCATGACTCCCTGCTGTGAATTAGGTAGGGGAAAGTTAGTATTGGGACTGCTTGCCCGTCCCTTTATAGAACTGCAACCGCCGGTTTACAGCCACGCGGTTTACAGCCGCGAGGGGGTGGGACAGGGGCAGAGTTCATGCTTGCAGGATTGCTGCCAGCAGAGACTCGCATTGCTTTCTATTTGAAAGGAGGCCAGTGCCACTCTTAAAGTTTTAAGCGGCCACAAGTCTACGGCTTACCATGTTTGCCAGCTAGACAAAGTCCGGTGTCCAGCCCTGCTCCTCAGCTCGCCACAGCAAGACCGCAGGCACTGTAGGCGAGGGCAGAAAATTCGACCTTGTCCTCAGTGCGCGTGTGATAGGTGCTCTGCATGGTCTTGTTCACAGAGAAAGACTATGTTCTCTGTTCACAGATACATTGCTCTGTCTCAGGAATTCACTCCCTTTTTCCAATTCCCACAGCCACATCTGCCCAGAGGCTAGCGCACATTAGGAGGAGGAAGAAGAGGACACGGGAAGACATGTTTGCTGAACTAATGGGATGCTCCCGAGCACAGGCAGCCCAGCAGACACAGTGGAGGGAGAACTTGTCCCAAATGCACCGGGCAAACATGGAACGGGAGGAGAGGTGGCGACAGGAGGACAGGCAGGCTACTCAAACGCTGCTTGGACTAATGAGGGAGCAAACGGACACGCTCCGCCGCCTTGTGGATGTTCTGCAGGACCGGAGGCAGGAGGAGAGAGCCCCGCTGCAGTCTCTCTGTAACTGCCCTGCCCCGCCACCAAGTCCCATACCCCCCTCACCCAAAGTCCAAACACGGAGGGGTGGAAGGGGCCGTGAAAAATTTCACTCCACCCCTGCGGACTGCTCTACCACTAGAAGGCTCTCATTCCCCAAAATTTGAAAAGTCCTTTCCTACCCGCCTCACACAAGACCCCGTCCAAGTTTCACCCCCCCGTTCCATGTGCGGTTGTTAATAAAGAATACGTTTCTGTTCATTTCTGTTTCCATCCTCTTCTTTTGGAGGGGAGTCTGTCTGAAGGGGGGGGGAAGGGGCTTGGTCATTGGACAGGACAGTCACCTTTAGCAGGGGGCAGGTGCAGCAGCAGGGCACATATACAGTGCAGTGACTAGTTATCCTGGTCAGTCTGGGAGGTGGTTTTCATGTTTTGTGTGGTGGGGGCGGTGGTGTTGCTCTGTGACTTGGTGGCGGGGGAGGGCAGTTACAGATCTTATGCAGCGGTCCTTACCCTGCATCACAGAGCCGCGCAGCAGGGGATCTGTAACCCTCCTCCCCCTGCAAGACAGTCACATAGCCGACACATACACGCAGTCCCGGCCAGGAGGGCTGGCAGGCTCCGTTGAAACAACCAGTCCACCACCGCGGAGCCTGTCATTCCTGGAGTTTAGAGGCATCATTTGCATCACAACCCTAAACCCGCCCCCCGCCACAGTCTGTGTCCCAGGTTTAAAACATTCCCGCGAAAACAGTAATAAAGACAACGGTGTCCATTAACAAAACAGAACAGACTTTATTTTTTGGGAAGGGGGTGAAGGGGGTATGTAAGTGGAGAGGATAGTCGACGGCAACTGGGTAAAGAAAGGGGGGCAAGTTCTGCCTCTGTGTCCACAAACTTAAAAGTCACTGGGTACCCTGCTCAGCCTTGAAACTGGCTTTCAAAGCCTCCCGGATGCACAGCGCGTCCCGCTGGGCTCTTCTAATCGCCCGGCTGTCTGGCTGGGCGTAATCAGCAGCCAGGCTATTTGCCTCAACCTCCCACCCCGCCATAAAGGTCTCCCCCTTGCTCTCACAGAGATTGTGGAGCACACAGCAAGCTGCAATAACGATGGGGATATTGGTTTCGCTGAGATCACAGCGAGTGAGTAAGCTTCTCCATCTCCCCTTGAGACGGCCAAAAGCACACTCCACCACCATTCTGCACTTGCTCAGCCGGTAGTTAAACAGTTCTTTTTCTGTGTCCAGGGCGCCAGTATAGGGCTTCATGAGCCAGGGCATTAGTGGGTAGGCTGGGTCCCCGAGGATCACTGTAGGCATCTCCACATCCCCCACAGTTATCTTGTGGTCCGGGAAGTAAATACCTTCCTGCAGCCGTCTAAACAGACCAGAGTTCCTGAACACGCGAGCGTCATGAACCTTGCCCGGCCATCCGACATAGATGTTTGTAAACCGTCCCCGATGGTCCACCAGTGCTTGCAGCACCATTGAAAAGTAGCCCTTTCTATTGATGTACTGGCTGGCCTGGTGGCCCGGTCCCAGGATAGGGATGTGAGTCCCATCTATAGCCCCACCGCAGTTTGGGAATCCCATCGCAGCGAAGCCATCTATGATGGCCTGCGCGTTTCCCAGGGTCACTACCTTTGACAGCAGTACCTTGACGATTGCCTTGGCTACTTGCATGACAACAACCCCCACGGTAGATTTGCCCACGCCAAAGTGGTTCGCGACTGACCGGTAGCTGTCCGGCGTTGCAAGCTTCCAGAGGGCTATGGCCACTCGCTTCTGGACAGTCAGGGCTGCTCGCATGCGGGTGTCCTTGCGCTTCAGGGCAGGGGACAGCAAGTCACAAAGTTCCAGGAAAGTGCCCTTCCGCATGCGAAAGTTTCGCAGCCACTGGGATTCATCCCAGACCTGAAGCACTATGCGGTCCCACCAGTCCGTGCTTGTTTCCCGGGCCCAGAATCGCCGTTCAACAAAATCCACATGCCCCATTGCCACCGTGATGTCCTGGGCGCTGGGGCTCGTGGTTTCTGACAGCTCTGTGCTACTCTCCGACTTCAGGCCCTCACGGCGGTGCCGTAGCCTCCTCGCCTGATTACTCTGCATCTGCCTCAGGGTAAGGTGTATGATAAGGTGCGAGGCGTTGAGAACGGCCACAACTGCAGCGATGGTCGCAGCGGGATCCATGATCGCAGTGCTGTGGCGTCCGCGCTGTCACTGATCAAAAAGTGCGCGAACTGATTTCCCGCCGGCGCTTTCAGGGAGGGAGGCAGGGCGGTAGTGACTGACGGATGACGACAGTTACCCAAAAGCACCCTCGCCACATTTTTTTACCCAGAAGGCATTGGGGGCTCGACCCAGAATTCCAATGGGCAGCGGGGACTGCGGGAACTGTGGGATAGCTGCCCACAGTGCACTGCTTCCAATGTCGACGCTTTCCCTGGTACTGTGGACTGACAAAGTCGAATTACTGTCCTTAGTGTAGACACACACGTTCGACTTTCTAATATCGATTGCACATATTCGATTTAACTAAAATCGAACTACTCTCGTAGTGTAGACATACCCACAGTGTCAGGGAAATTAGTCAGGGGGTGGGTAAACTTAAAGCTAGCTATGGAATGCCTTAATTAGCACAATATGAAGACTAACCACTGTTTTTTCACTAAAGGAAAGTTATACTTCTCCTGCTAATCATAATTATTTCGGTGAATAAACAAGATGGATAGAGAATCTGTTAACATAGCTTCCAGGGACTTTCAAAAAAGCTTTTGATAAAAACCTCCATGAGAGTAAGTTATGGGATGAAATATTATGAAGCTGATTGTGAAAGGAACAAAGTTTTAAATGGTTGGTTTTCATCATAGACCGAGGTTAATAGTGAGATGCCCCGTGGATCTGTACTGGGAGCTATGTTTAATATATTTAGTGGTCTGGAAAAGGAGGTGAACTGTGAAGTAGTAAAATTTTCAGATGACAATTATTTAGGTTAGTCAAGATTAGAGAGAATTGTGAAGAACTTCAAAAGACCTGGCAAAGCTAGGTTATTGGACACCGCTGGCAAATAAATCACTCTAAATGTGTGCAAGGTAGTGTGCATTGGAAGGAACTGTTTGAACTGCTCATGCATATTAATAGGTTTTAAATTAACTTTAATCACTCTAGCTCTGCTGGTGGTTGCAATGATGGCAGCTATAACATAGACCAGATTAGAACATTTTATCACTACTGCAATGAGGGTCAATTATAGGTTCTAAATTTCCTAGATGCTGTGGCCACTATGGGCAGGTTAATGAAGACAGCTGTGCAGGGTGTAATGGTACTTCACTTTTTTTAATCTGTAATATGATATGAAATGGATAGAGTAATACCTAAAATACACCTCTACCCCGATATAACGCGACCCGGTATAACACGAATTCGGATATAACGCGGTAAAGCAGTGCTCCGGGGGCGGGGCTGCGCACTCCGGCGGATCAAAGCAAGTTCGATATAACGCGGTTTCACCTATAACGCACTAAGATTTTTTGGCTCCTGAGGACAGCGTTATATTGGGGTAGAGGTGTATCATGGCATTGTGTACTTACTTTTTATCACTCCATTTCAAAAAAGACATATTGGAAATAGAAAAGATTTGGAGAAGGGAAAGAGGGAAATTTACACACCGAAAGACAAGGTAGAAAGGTTAGGAGAAGTACGTAACATAATAAATTTATGTAATTGATGGCACAGAAAAGGTCAGTTGTTCACCCCCATCTACTCTCACAATAAAAGGGAACATGCGATAAGACTTAAGACAACAAATTACTAAAAATTAATCCTATAGAATTTAGTGCCACAGTGAGTTGCATCTATGTTGCAGCTGATAGCATGCTTCCCAGTGTGGGTGTAGACACTGGCTAGCTTTGCTCTAACTAGTGTACTAAAAGTAGCAATGTAGCTGGGAGTAGCATGGGCAGCAGCTCAGACAGCTAGTTGAGTACAAACTTGCTGGGACCCCCCCAGATATGCACTTGAGCGGCTAGCTCGAGCCACTGCCCATGTTATCCCCAGCTACACTGCTATTTTTAGCATACTAGCTTGAGTAGAGCTAGCACATGTCTGTCTCCCTGAGCTGGGAAGTGTGCTCCCCACCTGTAGGGTAGATGTACCCAATGTATTTTAGGGCAAAGACTTAGGCCATGTCTACACTAGTACTTATGTTTGCAAAACTTTTGTTGCTTGGGGTATGAAAAAAACACATCCCTGAGCGACATAAGTTTTGCCTGTATAAGCTCTAGTGTGCACTGTGCTATGTTGAGTTGGTTTTATTATGTCGATGTGAGAGCTCTCTCCCGTCAGCATAACGCGGCTACATGAGCGCTTTTGCAGTGGCACAGCTGTGTCGGTACAGCTATGCCGCTGTAAGCTTGTAAGTGTAGACGTGGCCTTCAAAAATTTGTAAAAGGATGAAGCACTCTTATGGATAATGAGAACCCCTGCAGACACATTAATAGGTTAACAGTGATATAAATCCCCACATTTCAGGGCCATAGGCCAGCCACTAACTGCTGTGGGCCAGAAATATTTCCTCTTTGGTCATATTGGTGATAGTTTGTTCGGTGAGGACATGTTTTCCTCTGATATTGACCAAATGCTAGAGAAACTGGAATGGTATGGCAGTTCTTGTGGTTTGGAGGAAATCTGCAAGCTTTTGCAGGTGCTGTGTATGGAGCACATACAATTTGTGCTTATCTCTGTATAATCCTGGGATATGTGTTCTAGGGGCACAGGTAACTCGCCTGCTGCTGATTATGCTTGACAGATAATATTTCATTTGTATTTTGCCAGAAAACGAATCCAGGAATTTTACTTTGAAGGTTTTGACTTTGTGAATTGATGGGTGGAGTCTGGGATAACCAGCGGTTTGGAACATGTGCAATATCACCACATGGGGTTGGAAGAGAGTCATGTAATTTACGTGGTGTTCTGCAATCCATTGCCCAATGGGGTTTCTGTGTTGAGAGAAAGAGGCTTCTAACTGCAGCTGTGATTTAAAAAACAAACAGAAGGAAAAAACAAAAATAATAGTACAGTTTGTGCTTTATCAGTTTGTCCAGGCACTAAGCAAGCAAAATGGAACAGATGTGGCATATCTGGTTGTAATAAACTTGGCAGTCCTCTCTATGGAACATGCATATGCAGCCCCTCCCATGCAGGATATTTCATGCTTTCTCTTTTCGGTTGGTCTTCGTGTATTTTTGTGTGTGTCTAATACAGAGTTTACAAATTGCTACTCCCCCTTTTTTAACGTTAGCCCTTTAATGTATGACACATAATTATACCTGTTTTGCATTACAAATGTTGATGATTTTATCCATATGAAATCTGTTCTAATATCACATTTACAGACAAAAGCAAAAAAAACCCAACCCTGCAGAGTATCTGTGCAGGAGACCAACCTTTCCTTCCCACTCCCAGAATTAGCCTGTTTAATGCTAAAGGATCTAACAAAGGTGTTCCCCTTTCTCCCTGAGTGGTTGAGTAGGGATATTTAAAGCTAAGATTTTTGTCATGGATATTTTTAGTAAAGGTCACGGACAGGTCACGGGCAATAAAGAAAAATTCACAGAAGCCCATGACCTGTCCCTGACTTTTATGAAAAATATCCATGATAAAATGGGAAGGGGCTGGGTGGCCAGAGGCCAGCTGGGAGCTGCGGGGTACCCCCACTGCCTATGGCAGCTCGGAGCTTGGGGGGCCCACTGCCTTAGGCGCGGGGGTACCTCGCAGCTCCCTGCCGCTGTGGGAGGCGGTGGGATGCTGCAGGTCCCAGCCGCCGGGGCTGAAATCATGGAAGTCTTTGGAAGTCACGGATTCCGTGACTTCTGTGACCTCTGTGGCAAAATTGTATCCTTAGGGATATCCTCTGAAATGATGATGCTTACACAAGGTCACGAGATCTCTGTAATGGGTTCACCTGGCTACAACTGCACTGCATGCATTTTTTATAAGATCATGGGACTGGTAGGAAGAAGGAAAATCTAGTATATTAAGGGATAACTGACTTACTCAAATATTTTTAAATAGGAAAATAAAATTGGAGTTATGTATTGAGTTTGAATTGAGGAATGAGGCGGTAAGTCTACATATGCTTTCTGACATTAAACATCACCAAAAAAAGCTAAAGAAGTTAGGGCCTTGCTGTGAAGATGTGAAATGCTATTGACTGTAAGGAAGCGAATGGATAGGTTTCAGTGAGTGCTATAGCATGAGATGCTGTCAGCTACTTACATGTGAGTTACAGTTTACTAATCTTTTAACCTTTGTAGCAGTCTTACAGTTCACAGCTACATGAGTTATTTCAAAGGCTTTTCTTGCGTTCTTAATGGTACTTGGTTTAATTGCAAGTATAATTCGGAGTTTAACTGTCAATGTGGGGATATACATGCTAACTGGATATTCTGGGAGATGAAAGAATCTCTGTTGGGCCTGGAAGAGAAAATGAGATTGGAACGACTGTTTAGAGGCACCACATGGTCATTTAAACAAATTGGAGAAAGTTTGTAGGTTCATCTTACTAGGTGCTGCAGACGGGGGTCCATGTAGACACAGATTAAGCCTGCAGGCTTCATGAGCACAGAGAAATGGTTACCCACTGTTAATGTTCCTTTGAACAAACCCTACCTCGAGAATAAAGTGTAAAAAGCCTGTTTTGGATTTAACTGTTTTGGAACTGCAAAATTTTAGTGAAGTTTGACTTTGATTCTTCCACATGCTTGTTGTCTGTTTCCAAACCACAGGTGCAGTCTTTTGTCTATGGTAGACTGAAGAAGAACTCGATAGCTTGTCTCTCTCTCACCAACAGAAGTTGGTCTCACCCACCTTGTCTATCTGGGGCAAACTAAAATATTTTGGATACTTCAGTCTTTTGAAGGATATAATTGACCCCTGAGGACTTGTCCAAACTTTCTGAAATGCTGTATTGTTTTGAATGTAGGTAGTGAGCAGTATTACTGCTCTTCTCACTTGCCATGCACCTTCTTTGCACTGATGGCTTACTCCTCCTAAGGCCTTGGTGCTCCTTGGTGCATGTATGAAATGGCTGGGAATAGCCTTGGATTGCTTTCCCACGTGCTTGTGAAGGTGAGCTTCATGAAAATGAGTTGGGGAAATGAGCGTCACTTCAAACACAGTAAGTTTGGGGGAGGCTTTGGGTGTGTTAGTCAATGTGGTTTAAGTTTGAAGGGCATTATTGTCTGGTCTGTTGACTAAGGAATTAGTGAATAAATAGTGTGCTTTCCTTAATGGTCTTTGAAAACTGAAGTGCCCTTTAAAAAGGAAACCTATCCAGTGACCCTCACTATCTTTAGAGACTAAGTTCAATTAAAAATTAGTCAAACATCTTTTAGGCACAAGATCGAATCACTATTGACTGTGAAAAGGAAGCAGTCTTTGGTCAGAACAGGGACAGGTTTATATGTTCAGGTCTCTGTCGGAGGCCTGTGTGTGTGTGTGTGTGTGTGTGTGTGTGTGTGTGTGTGTGTGTGTGTGTGTGTGTGTATGTTGCTGTGCCATGTAAGAGAAGTGCACATTTTTTTTTTTGCCTTTTTACTTTTTTTGTTCACTGACTGACTCTCTGCTACAGTTATCTCTGCAGCTTCTTTGAATGTTTTGAGAGCCCAATATAAACTTATTGGTAAGGCCCTTCTTATCTTGAAATACTGCAGAAATTGCAGATTCAGCAGTATTAGGCTTCCACTGCAATTTTGACAGCAGGAGCCCTGGCTGCCCTGGGGCTGAGAGCTGGAGTCCCCGCTCTCAGCCTGGGGCAGCCGACAGCGGAAAATTGCAGAAAAATATAATGGACTTTATTACTGCAAATAATGAGGTCCACTATTACTTTTTCGTGATTTTTCTTTGGCTGGTCCGCAACCAATTTTTTGACAATCACCCCACAATTCAAGTAGGGCCTTATTTATTGGACATATTTCCAATGGGTGCCATTCAGTGCAAGGAGCAACGCAGAGAACTGAGATGTATTTATATCTAGACCTTTGGTGCTTTGTGTATGTTGAAACTGCTTTTAAAGGTAACCAGCAGAGGGGAAAAAATTAGCTTTGTGCCCTTTTCTTTATGATGTCTAAAGGATGCCTTTAAAGACTTCAAAAAAATTCGGCATGCTTTTTACACTTGAAATTCAGATCTTTTCTAGGGCCTAGCTTGCACTAAAGAAGGGTTTGCACCAGGACAGCTATACCAGTTCTCTAAACAAAATAAGCTATACCGGCAAAAGGACTTTTTTGCCAGTAAAACTGTGTCTGCAGTAAGGCTTCTTGATGGTATAAAAATGATGTAAAGGAATTGCTCCCCTAATAAACATTTCACTATATTGGCAAAAGTTTCTAGTGTAGACCTGGCCTACGTTAGAAGACTCTGATTGGAGAACCAGTGCAATGGTGACATCACACGAACTCAGAGTGAAGGTTAAGTGATTTGAGAGGCAAAAGGATTTTTAGCCAAACGGTTGTCCTTTTTTTAACACCTATTTTACTCCATTGAATAGGATTTTGAATAAAAGAAGAATAAAAGAATCACACCCTCAGCTTCAGTTAAGGGGTTACATTTAGGTCAGCACAGAGGACTAGACTTGATGACTTCCGAGGTTCCTTCCAGCCGTACATTTCTATGATTCGATGGGTATATATGCTTTGAGATCTTCCAGCAAAGTCAAAGAATACTAAACTTGATATTCCTGAGTCTTTTCTAAGGTAAAAAAATCAAGCTCTTAAAAATCTTTCAGGCCTTACATCCATTAAAAGCGAAAAATGGCAATGCCCATGCATATATTAAAAAAAAAAAAAATCTTTTGGAAACAGAAATCACCTGAAAAGGAGAAACAGTATGTAGTTTACACTGAATTAATTTCCTGTTGCTGTTCTTACTTTTCTAAAAACTAATCCTGTTGAAGAGTTCAGCTAGCTTCATTTAGAAGGAATTCCAGTGTAATCTGGAAGTGTTATACTAGTATATTTAGATCAGCTTTGATTTAGAGGGTCTCACATCCCCATCTGTTTAGAATCTGGTTTATAGGATCATAGAATAGTAGTGTCTGAATGGCAGGGCTTTTCATTGCCCTGGCTGGTGTGAGAAGACCTGAGCTAAAGCTTTCCTGTGAGCATTCTTTTCAAGATAGGGTGTTTAATCAGTCTGTGGTTAGTGTTATAGAGCTCTGTTGGCTTTAGAGCAGGGGAATGTTTAGTGCTTAGGGATGACATTTTCAAGTCATAAAGCAGATGGGATATATCTTTAAAATAAAAAGCTTTTCCAGATAAGATAACTGTTCGTTACATTCATACAAGCAATTTACTGCTGCAGCTTGTTGGGACCCTCAAATTTTGGTGTAAGGCAAAAGAAGTTAAACACATTCAAGCTGGGATGTTTCTGGCGTTCTTTTTTTCCAGCAATTTAAACAGAGGGTTGGTTCTCTGAGGCCTGGTCTACACTATGGAGTTAGGTCAAAGTAAGGCAGCTTATATTGACCTAACTCTATAGGCGTCTACACTAAAATGTAGCTACCACCAGGATAACTTGCCCACTACACCAACTTAATAACTACCTCCACGAGAGGCATAGCGCTTAGGTCGATTGTAGTTAGGTCAACACGGTGTCAGTGTAGCCACTGTTGCTTACATCAACTGTTGTTGCCTTTCAGAAACCATCCCACAATGCCCCCACTGACAGGTAAATTGGCGCAAGTGCTCCTGGTGAGGACGCATACTGTCTGCGCAAGGAGTGTAGCGTGGACATGCAAAAACGATTTAATTACTGTGGTGGCTATACTTTGACGTACCTTAGGTCGGTTTAATTTTGTAGTATAGACTTGCTGTGAGAGTTGGGCCATACCTGTAGGAGCATTGATCAGTAAAATGGTTTTCTGTTCGAAAACCTCTCTAGAAGTAATGATCAGCTTCAAGTCGTTGGCAAATTAGACCAGAGTCTCTACTTTCCCTAAGTCTCTTGACGCTTGCAAAATAGTATTGAATTTGCTTGTTGAAATCCTCTTTTGAGTAAGAAGCATCCAAGAAATTCTTCACCTTTTTAAGACTACCCTGATTGCCATTTGTTTATCCAGGAAGGAGGCTGTTACAATCAGTACAATAGCTCTTGTTTGTTTTGATATTAAATTGTTTATTTTACAATGGATTTAGAAGCTCTCATGGAGAAATGGTGGAGGTTTTGCAGTTAACTAGGAAGGAATGGGCATCAGTTTTGTTTTTGCCAAACAAGAGGTAGTTGTGGTTTTGATATTGGGTAGAGAATGCTTCCCCCCCCCCCCCCCCCCCCCCCAGCAGAATCAGAGATGACATTTAATTTCAGAGAACAAAACTTTGAATTCCTCAGTCGCCACCCTAGCCCATCATGAATGTGATTAGCTTAGGTTTTATACTGCCACACATCACCATTGAGCACCGTCCATGTAAAACTAATAGCAAAGTCCCTTGTGCACTTCATGGAGTCTTTTCTTTCTTTTCAGGGTACAAACGCTGCTTAGAGTAGGAGTTTCGGTTTTGTAGAATGATTTTTTGTAAGTGGGTTTTCAGAGGTTTTTTGGTTGCGTTTTTTAAGTAGGTGGTGGTGTCAGCATTGTCGTTCTTATGGTTGAAAGCCCTTTTTGAAGAGGAAGGCTTTGCAGCATTCCCTGAAGATGGTCAGACTCTAGATTCTCCTGATCTCCTTTAAGTTTGTTCCATAGCTGAATCCCCTTGACCCAGGGTGCTTTTGTGTGCTTCGTTCTGCATTGTCCCAAAGTGGCACAGCTGTATATTGGTGGTTTCTTGATTAAAATTTGGTCTTTAATGTAGCTGGTGCTCGAACAGTTAATTGCTTTTGAATTGGTATCAGAAGCTGACTGCATGGGCCTAATGTCCTCAAGGCAGCTTACACCTTGGAGAAGGCAGGCGGTTGCATTCTGTACCCACTGGATCCTGTGTGTAGTCTTCACATTCAGCTTCAGAGACAGTGACTTACAGTAATCCAGCCAGGAAGTGATGGATAAATCACCATAGTCAGGTCTTTGGGAGGAAGAATTCTGGTGGTGAAAGAAGGTGTTTTTAGAATATGATGTCACTTGGTCACCCAAGCTTAGCAAGGAGTTAGACAGAACCCCAAAGCACCACACCATTTTGATGAGTGGTGGCCGTACACCTTTACTGGAAGGTGGAGGCAAAGTCTCTGTTTTTTCAGTGTTGCTTCTTTCTGACTATCATCACTTTGGTCTTGCCTGGGTTCACCTTGAGCCAGCTGTTCTTCATCCAGGAGCTGATCTCTTCTCGGTAGAGGTTGCATCAGTTGAGAATGAAGTATATAGTTGAATAGTAGTAGCGGACCATTGGCAGCTGAGCCTGTGGCATCTCACTGCCTCTCCCAGTAGTCTCATCTAGCTATAGAAAAGAGAGGTAGTATGGACCCTGTGGGACCCTGCAGGTGAGTGCTTTCATAAGAGGAGCAATTATCCATCACCACTCTGAGTTCTGCTGGAGAGGAATGATTTTAGCCACTCGAATGCTGAGACATCTACTCCTGACATGTGTAGGAATATTAGCAGTACCTTGTGGTCCACTGGTGATGTAGAGAGGCCCAAGAGTATCAATATGGAGATTCTGTCTGTCTCTCTAGCCATCAGGTCATCTTTTAGTACCACTAAAAAGTCTCTGTGCTGTGCCCTAGTCCAGAGGTTCTCAATCTTTTTCTTTCTGAGGCCCCCCGCAACATGCTATAAAAACTCCATGGCCCACCTGTGCCACAATAACTGGTTTTCTGCATATAAAAGCCATGGCCGGCGTTAGGGGGTAGCAAGCAGTGCAATTGCCTGGGGCCCCATGCCACAGGGCCCCCACAAAGCTACGTTGTTCGGGCTTCAGCCCCAGGTGGCGGGGCTCAGGGACCTGGACTTCAGCCCCACGCAGTGGGATTTTGGCTTTCTGCTCTGGGCCCCAGCAAGTCTAATGCTAGTCCTGCTTGGAGGCCCCCCTGAAACCTGTTCGAGGCCTCATGGTTGAGAACCACTGCCCTAGTCTGAACCCGTATCGTGTGAGGCATCTAGGATGTTGGCTGATGTCATTTGTTGGAGCTTCTTGCTGATCGCCTCCTCTCCCAGTGTAACTGCCTATGGTACATCCAGCAGTAATGAAGTACATTAGCTTGATATTTCTGCTAAAAGGATCAACTGTGGAATAGTTAATGTTGACATTTTAAATTGTTATAATTAGTTTTCAGAGTTAACCAATTTTGATGAATGGGGAGCAGTTCACACCTCTCAAAGCCATTATTTCAGGCTGTCTGCAGGCTCAGGAAATCATAAATGGTTTACATCTGATTCACACTGCAGTTTATTTTGGCAATCTTAAGGGACTTTTATTTGATGAAAGCTTAGATTCTAGACCAGCAGTTCCCAAACATTATTCCTTCATGTACCACCTTCTGAAATTGTTGTGAAGTGAATGGGTGGAACATCAAACTTATGTACACCATTTGGAACCGTGGTCTAGACTATTGTGTAGCACTTTACATGGGTATACAATTGTAATTTACACAGGGCCCTATAAATATGTTAAAATTACCAGTTTCCCTGATACAATATTATCTGGGCTGTGACTGTCGAGAGCTATTATATTTATTATAAAACAGTATAGAGTACAGTAGAAAGCTGTCATACATGGGTTGGATTTTTGTGGAAAATGTGATAAGTGCAAATTCATAACCTAGTTTTAGAGTAGGAGGAGAACAACAACACTATAAACAAGGGTCCGAAATACCACCGACCAACTTCATATGCTGATGTAGACATTAAATAAATGATTCTTACAGCACTGAATGTGTGATGGATGAGGAAGTACTAGTTGTATAATCTAATCCATGCCTCTCTATTTTCTACAATAGGCTCTCACGCTAACCACTTAGCATCTTAAAGGGCTGTCCCAAGTACAGGATGTCTGTGTGCACAGCTCAGAAAACTGAAATATTACTCTGTAAATAATAACTTGGATTTTTTTGTAGTCTGTCTTCTGTGAAAAATATCTTCTGATAAAAGTAATTTAGACTTCTTGTTTGTAAGTGTAACAGGAGTGAAGCAATCTCACAGTCTGGTGTGGTCTAGCATGTGAGAGTACACACATCCCAGGATGTTATTTAGAGAGGGGGGTCTGGTTTGTTTCTAACCTTTTGAGATCCTGTCTAAAGAGTTGTGTTGCAAGAGTGGCCACAGGGGGTCCTGTGCTACAGTCACATCACTAGAAATGTTCTGTAAAATAATCCTAGTGGCTGGCAAACTACTCTCTGCGAAGTGAGTGGGTTGTATTTTGTGTTGTCTGGAGTTCATTCAGTAAGTGTTTTTGCAGCTGTTCCTATTCCATGCTTTTTTATTAAAACCGAGATCTAGGTTTTTAAATACCCAGAGCACTACCCACTAGGAATAAGTATTCAGATGGTAGGAGCCCTAGCAGCTTTTCTTGGAGAGCTTTGGAAGAAACTGCATGGCCACTCCTTCACAATTCATTTGCCACATATGATTCTGAAACATTAGGGGCCTCGTCCTCCTTTGATATACGTAGTTCACATTAGTATAACTGGGATCTACTCATGGGTATCTAGATGAGAGAATACTTTAGTGTCTCATTCTGCCAAGTGGCCCTTTATCCCAATAATTTGCTATTGGGAAAAGACAGCACAGGAGATGCCAATGGTAAGGACCTTCTACGTGATAACCACTGGCACTAGATGATTATTATGGGCAGTAGGGTACGATTAGCAGGAAATTTATTTGATGCATCATTGGCATTCCAGGTATGAGGTCTCATTTAAAAATGGCTATAGCTGTTGCTCCTTTGAAATATTTTTTAATAAAGGTAGATTCCAGTCTGTGAATCTAATTTTCAGCACAAAACCATAACAAAGGGTTTTTTAAGGATAGACCGTATTCTCTATTCCTAGGCAGGCAGGGAGTCTCTAGCCTGAAAGGAAAAGGCTGTGTTCTACAATCCCTTCCCTGGCTTGGGTTTGTTACAGGTGTAATTAGATGTGCTCTCGAGCATGAAGTAAAGCTACTTCAGATCCATTCTATTCTTTCTCTAACTTAAAAGAAAACAAAAAGGACTTAATTAAATAAACAAAACAAAAAGCTTGTTTGCAGCTGGAGGCATTGGGAAGCCTGGAATTAGAGTTCCCTTTGAAGTACCAGTAGGTATAATTCTGTATCATTTTCCTGGTCAGTGTGATTCCAAGATAATCCAGGGGGGTTGTTTTGAGCATGGGAGAGTATGTATATTGTACTTGTTTGTGACTTGTCACTTTCCTTTGTTAACTTACCTCTCAATTCTTACCAATGCATAACACATCTGATAACTATATTTGCGCCTTTTTTTTTTTTTTTGTTCTGTCCATCTGCATGCCTACCCTCTCTAAATATGTACTTATTTATGCTGCTTTACTTTTATACACGTGCACAGCTTTCACCAATGCTTTCGCTATGCGTGTTTTGTTTTCCTACATAAATAGTAGGGCACCATACTCAATAATTATGATAACTGAATGAGAGTCAAAGTGATAGATGCTGAAAGGTGTTCACTGTGAGTTCAGATCTTAAGTGAAACTTTCTCTTGCTGCCATAAGAACTGAGCAAGACTTTGAAAGAAACTTCATTTCTGATTGATTCAAGGCTGCTTTT
The DNA here is from genome assembly GCF_002925995.2 of Terrapene triunguis. NCBI lineage: Eukaryota > Metazoa > Chordata > Testudines > Emydidae > Terrapene > Terrapene triunguis. Next base: position 1,747,047 of record NW_020664562.1, read on the forward strand.
GGAAATGGATTTTTGTGTACCTTATTAAGTGCTCCTACTCCAACAGTAGCTTTGTGAAGCCTGTCTGTTTCCCCAGGCCCTCCCCCAGGGAGTGGTTAAAGGGAATAAGACTTTATTGGTGGTGGATTGAGGGTGATGGTCTATGTAGGAGTTGTTCAAATGTTGAGGAGGGGGTGTGTAAGTGAGAAGCGATGTATAAACGCCTAATATGTAAAAAGAGAAGAGTGCGTTTTGATAAATTGAAAGAACGATATAATAAAACATCTTGCTGTAGAGTCTTTAGCTCTACAGTACAACTCCATATGTTAAACATAGTGAGGTTATATGTTGTGCTTCTGTAAATCTGTAGCAGGAAACTGGGCAGTTAACCTCTCTGTACTGTCTTCCCCAACTGTAAAATGGTTATAATATTGCAGCTTTGCAATATTCCATTTGTCCGGTGTGAATATCAAGAGCCACCAGAATTATTCAAGAGCTGGAAAAAATGTCTTACAGTAATAGACTTAGAGCTCAATCAAAGATTGAGAGGTGACTTGATTACAGTGTATAGGTATGTTCATGGGGAGAAAATACTGGCTATTGAAGGGCTCTTTTTAATTTAATTTAGTAGAGAAAGGACTAACAAGAAGCAATGGCTGGAAGCTGAAGCCAGACAATTCAAATAAATCATTAAATAAAATTAATCATTTTATGAAAAAATTTGAGTTTCTCTTTTCCCCCAGGAAAGGTCTTTCCTTTCCCACCCCCCTCCCCCCCCCCCCCCCCCCCCCCCCCCCCCCCAAGATCTTCTGGAATACAACTTTGAGAATGTTTTTCTTCCTAGTTTTTATTGTCAGATTTTAATCTCTCTTTAAAAAGATGTTTTAATCTAACTTGGTTTGACACAGTTTAGTAAATCATTTAAAAATCATTCCAACGCTGATGTTTAGAGCTGTGGAGAACTTTTTTCTGGTCATTGTGGTATGCATTTACAGATGCTGTCAGGAGCAAGGAATCTGTATGGGAGGTGTGTTTCTAGGAGGGTTGCTCTGGCCCCAGGGATGAGATGAGAGTGAAGACATTGGCACCATATTTCATAATTCCATTAATAGCTTTGTAATGAAATTCCTGTGGTATGATGCCAGTCAATTTTGGTCCTTCATGGGGTGTAGTGATATCATTTTCTTTGCTCTAGATACCACTGAGTGATATCTCTGCCTCAAGATAAGAGTCTTCCAAGCAGTTAAATTAAAACTTGCCTATATGCTACCAGGTTACCTCAGGCATGTTTAAATGTGGAACTGGCTTCAAATGTTACTTTTAAGGGGATAATGCTTTTTTTAAATTAAGAAACTAGTGGTGTTCTCTCTGCAGAATGACAGTAGGGAAAGAGGTACATCTCTTTGTTTCATTGTCCTACAGTGCACTCAACCATGATGTTCTAATTCCGCAGAGATTAAAGTGAAGAGCATATTCCTGTTTAATTTCCAGAATGGTATCATTTTTCAAGGGTAACTCGTCCACTCTTTTTAGGATTAAGGAGCCACTTTGAAAAGAGGCTCACCTCCGTTTTTCTTGGTGTGCATTTATATGTGGCACCAATAAGTGGAGGAGCAGTTGGTTCATTGTACGGCCACCTGCTGTTTCAGCTGAGTGACTGCACCAAGCTTGACCCACACCTGTTGATCCGCATATGGTGGAGGGGTGCAATTTGACAACCTGGATATGTGATGGGAATAGTGAACCTTCTAAAAGTGGAACTTGGATTCCTGATCTGCTGTAATCTAGGTACATGTACCACTGTGTAACATGAAATCCATTTAAAGTAAGTATTTGCCCTTTGGATTGAGGAGGGACTTCAGGGTTTTCTGTGCGGAATAGTAATTTATCTGGCTAATTCCTATCTGTCTAGTCTCTAGTGAATAAACATAGGTAGCTTTTGAGGCATTTCACTCTAGATGCAGGATGTTTATGTCCAAGCTGTACAAATAATAATGGAAGGGAGGGGTGGCTTCCCTTATTTTTCTGTATTAGCCATCACTTTCTGGCTTTTAAATCCTGTGCCTGCACACACAGGTGCAAGGTATGTGGCTCTTCTCTGACTGCCTGAGATGGGGCAAGTGTAAACTTCTTCCACGCTGAGCTGCCTTCAGTCTGTGCAGAGGAAATGAGCATTTTTTGTTGGAAGTAGGGCTGCAATAGGCAGCCATAATGACTTATCAATGTTGGATCATCATGCAATAATGCACTACACAGCCCTCTGCTGTCCTGAGTCGCCTACGTGCACAAGTGAATGGTGCCTTTGTTCTGGGTTGTTTGGAAGAATGCATGAGCTAATAAGGCTGGTGGGAATTCAGTTTAGTTCCACTGTGTTAAAGGCCATGCTAATTCCCAGCGTCCTAAACTTTTCTTCCTTCCTTCTCTATTTAAGAGCAGAACACTTAGAAAATTCAACCTATGTTACATGGGCATTCTTTCTTAAAACTCCATATGCCAATTATCTCTAATGGAGTGTTGCGTGGTGACCTCTTCAGACATTGTCCATCGCTAGCCTCCTCTTTGCAGAGAGCAAAGACAGTTGCATTTCTAAGCCCTTTGGGCAGGCACTGGAAGTTCTTAATCCTTAATAATTAAAGTGAATTCATAAATGTGTTTCATAATGGCTATATTTTCCCTTAAATGCTCCTTCATTGAAAGCCTCCACTCAGAATTGGAGTGGAATTTGTCTCTTTGCTGCTCATAGTAGTTTAGATTTTTTTTCTGTCCTTCCATACTCAGTGTTGTAAGTATGGTGCCGGTGTGCAGCCAGATGAATAACAGTGGATTATCTTGCAGACTGTGGTCTATTAAAACCCATTTTATTGAGACAGGACATGTTGGCCAGGACATTTTTTCTCTGCTCATTTTGGAAAGTGGGGTGAATGCTTTAACTGCCACCTGGCCCCTCACTAAAGGTTGGTTAGAAAGTGCCCTTGATTCAGCATCCCATCTGAAGAACGTCAGTCTCACGGCCTATCTCCTGCTATTTGAGGCCTGTTGTGAATTGTGACCTTACAACCCTTTTGGCTTATAGACCCTTGTCTTATGCTGTGCAGTGCATTCCCTTTATGTTGCAGGGAATGGAATCGCCCTCTCTTCTCCCAAAATACTGTGTGCCCACCAGTGGTTCCATCATCTAAAAGAAGGGAAACATCTTAGTGCTTTCCAATAGAAGGCTGAACATGTTGCACCAGTTGAGAATTTGCAGGGGTTAACCAATTTGGAGTACAGCTCCCCCTCTTCTCAGTATATACAGTACTGATCTTCCTACTCGCTTGTCTGTGTGGCTTACAGTCAGGGATGCAGCCATAACCCTGGAGTTCCAGTATCTAAACTGCTCTTGTCTTTCCTATTGGCAGTATGAGAGCTTAAGATACTACCCTCCCACTCCTTTCACTGTCTATTCTATCTAGCAATCTTGTGACTGATGGTTCAACTTTATGCTAGAGCTATGTTTTAGTCAGAGTGATGGATGTTGACTTTAGACCAAGGCTTGAGGAAGGGTGGTAGGGTAGTTCTCTGCAGTCTGACTGTATTTCTGACTGGCTGGGAGGTGGACAGGGCTGGAAGTGGAGGATTTGTAGGATCAAAGTGGAGATGGATGAAGACTGACAAGATATAAGGAGTGATGGGTGAGCAAGTTAGGAACAGGGAGAGAAGAGCAGAATTGAGAGACAAGAAAGAGCAAAGAGAAGGGGGGTAGTGGGAGAGGGATAGATGAGCACAAATAAGAGGAATGGAGAAGCTGCTTTTGTATGTGTATTTTGTAGGGCAGAGAGAGTGTCAGAGGGAGATATACTAACATTAATTCGCCTTACTTGGTGGTGTCCCGAAATAAAATTAATTGAAGTAGCAGTGGAGAAGCAGACACGCCTGAAGACACTCTCTGATTTGGTTTTTTATCCTCTGTATTGAACCAGAACTTGGATGTCCAGTTGAGAATTGAGCATATCTATATGAAAACTGAAATGCAGACACATTTCCAAGGCAAATGTTGTATCCACTAGCCTGCAGAACAGAGTCCAGGGTCAGTTTAAAAACAGACATTACTTTCACAAGCAGTGCCCCAAGCCCCAGAATGCTGCATGCTTTAATCATTAGTGCCAGAGTTAATGTTGACACTTTAAAAGAGGTGTGATCTGCCATTCAGTCCAACAGGGTGTAAATTGTCAACATTTGGTTTGACTTTAATCAAAATGCTACTTCCCCTGCACAATGCCTGAGTCTTTGCACAGTGAGTCTGAGGTGCTGAAGTTGGAAAAGGGATACTCCAGCATCAGCAAGCACCTTGGCGTACAGTAGCTGCTCTATAGCATGTATTGCAGCAGCTGGTGCCCCTGTGCACATCTGAAATGGTAGAGTTTGGGTTATCAGATCTGCTGGTTTATCTCCCTGCTTCTCCCCATGCTATTTTGCCCATGCCACAAGACCTTCAAACTTCTTCATTTCTCCCAAGGAGAGGCATAACAGCATGCTGAGGAGATGGCATGCCTCAGGCCTGGTCCACACTAACCCCCCACTTCGAACTAAGGTACGCAAATTCAGCTACGTTAATAACGTAGCTGAATTCGAAGTACCTTAGTTCGAACTTACCGCGGGTCCAGACGCAGCAGGCAGGCTCCCCCGTCGATGCCGCGTACTCCTCTCGCTGAGCTGGAGTACCGGCGTCGACGGCGAGCACTTCCGGAGTCAATCCGGGATCGATTTATCGCGTCTAGACAAGACGCGATAAATCGATCCCAGAAGATCGATTGCTTACGGCCAGACCAGGAAGTAAGTGTAGACCTGCCCTCAGTGTGTCTTCATCATGGTCTCCCCTTCCTCTTCCCATGAACAGTGGAATTGCCATGATTCCACTGCTTTTGGTCTTCCTTCTATACAGGTGGTTCTAGAAAGGAGTAGCGTTTGGCTCTTCCAAGTCATGACAGACTTGGACAACGCTGCATCAGATCACATTTCAAAGGTTATCTTTGCCACCCATAGAGACAGTAATCTCAATTATTATGCAAGTCAAAGTTTGCATTAGGCAGAAAGTAGTGGGACTACGAGGCTGATGTGGCTGAATGTTGCATGCAGCTCAACCCCACTCGTGTTGTATGGTCAGTAGATCACAGAGACAATGAAGAGATGCGTCTCTTCCTTCAGATCTGAATTGCGAGTGGGGGATATGTGTATGTCAGTAACACCCTGAAGAAAATGAGTCTGACTTGTTCAATTTTGAATTGTTTCCTGTCTCTCTTATTCCTATTTTTGCTAAACCTGCCTTTTAAAAAAAGGCCCCTTGTCCTTTGAGTAAACTCAACTAAGCTAATAACAGGAGCAGGCTTCCTCCTTCCCTTCTCTCCCTCTTCCTCCTGCCCAAGCCAAGTAGACAGTGAATCATTAATGGGTGTTACTCTCTCCCAGTACTGGCAAATGACTGGCTTGACACTTAGAATAGACTGGTATCTTTTAGTTCTGATCTTGGAGCTTTGCCTTTCTAAATCAATACTAGCTCTAATACCTTTTTAGCATTTTTCTCTCCTCCCCTCCCCTCTCCCCCCCCCCCCAAAATATTGCTGTTCTAGGCTACGTCTACACCAGTGGTTCTCAACCAGGGATACACACACCCATGGGGGTATATAGAGGTCTTCCAGGGGTACGTCAGCTCATCTAGATCCAGTGTTTCTCAACCTGGGGAATGCAAGACAGGTTTAGGGGGGTCTCAAGTGCCAGGCTGGTGTTAGTAGGTGGCAAGCAGGGCAATTGCCTGGGGCCGCACACCACAGGGGCCCCATGAAGCTAAGTTGCATATGCTTCAGCCCCGGGAGGCAGGGCTTGGGCTTGAGCTTGAGCTTGAGTTCTGGGCAGCAGGGCTCAGGTTTCAGACTCCTGAAAGGGATACTGTAGTCTGGAAAGGTTGAGAACCACTGGTCTACGCTACGAATTTCTGCCAGTCCAGCTACATCTATCAGTAGTGTGCAAGGTGTGATTCCTGAACAACGTAACTGGGCCAGCAGCAGTCCCTAGTATAGACATAATTATACCTGCAAAGCTGCACTTTTACCGGTATAGCTTGTTTCATTCAAGGGTGGAATATGCTGGTAAAAGTGCAGCTTTGTTGGTATGAGCTGCAGCCACATTAGGAGCACCTTGCCAGTTTAGCTATATAGCAAAGCTCTCCTAATGTAGACATGGCCTTAGAACAGCTTCCTTCCTAGTTCTGCTCCATTCCTGAGCAGTGTAAATTATGCTGGTTGTAGCGTCTCTTCCTCCTTCTTCAATACTTCTAAAATAAACTCTTACTGTTTCTTTAATTTAGACGTCCATGAAAGGTGCTGGATTAACAGCTGCTGGATAGTAACCCACTTTACACCCACTTTACACTGTTGTGGGACGGAGTTAAGCTGGTGACCAGAGGTGAACAGGTTTGTATCCCATTACCAGTCCCCTGAACCAGCCAGTTTCCCTGTAGCTTGCTTCACACTGTAAGGGCATGTCTACACTGGCAGAGTTACAGCACTGCTCAGAGTGCTGAAGGGATACCGCTGTTGTGTGTTCACACTGTCAGCTGCCTACGCAATAGTGTGTTCACGCTTACGGCACTTGCAGTGGTATTCGGAGCATTGCACTCTGGGGAGCTATCCCACAGATCATTTCTTCCTCTTTTGCCGCTAAGAGTTGTGGGAAGACGGAAGGGGATGTAGGGCATCTTGGGTCCTGTCCCAATGCCCCATGATGCATTGCTTCGCATCCCAGCAATCCCAGTGCTTCCGTCCGCATTTGGCGCCATCTTTCAATGGTTTGTGTACTCTCTTCGGGCTGCAGGAATGGATCCCGAACTGTTAAGCAGTATGCTGCTCGCTCTGACCAACACATCACGAGTGGCAGTGGAGTTATTCCTTAAACTACAAAGGCAAGAGGAGAGTGACTTTGATCTCGCCACATGTACTAGCTACGACATGAGATTGCTTGCTTGTGGCATTCACAGAGATGCTGACCACAGTGGAATGCTGCTTTTGGGCTCGGGAAACAAGCACTGAGTGGTGGGATCACATCGTGATGCACATCTGGGATGACGAGCAGAGCAGTGGCTGCAGAACTTTCGGATGAGGAAAGCCACATTCATGGGACTGTGTGATGAGCTCGCCCCAGCCCTGTGTCACAAGGACATGAGAATCAGAGCTGCCCTGCCGTTGGAGAAGTGCATGGCGATTGCACTGTGGAAGCTGGCTACTCCAGACTGCTATCTATCAGTCGCTAACCAGTTCGGAGTGGGAAAGTTGACCATTGGACTTGTGTTGATGGAAGTGTGCAGGGCCATTAATCGCATCCTGTTCTGAAAGACCGTGACTCTGGGCAACGTGCGTGACATTGTGGATGGCTTTGCACAAATGGGCTTCCCTAACTGTGGAGGGGCGATAGATGGCACACATACTCCAATTCTGGCACCAGACCACCTAGCCACCGAGTACATTAATCGCAAGGGGTATTTCTCAATGGTTCTCCAGGCGCATGTGGATCACCGTGGGCATTTCACAGACATTAACGCAGGCTGGTCCAGGTGTATGACGCATGCAACTTTCAGAACGCTGGGCTGTTCTTGGGGAGAGCCAGCACTGTAGGGGAGACCTGATAATCATTCCTGTCCCCGCAATTTCCACAGGATGTGATCATTATGGAAGATATCTCGTTGCTGAGGGTGAGCAGGGAATCAAGGGAGGGTCTTCTCCAAGACTGCGGCTTCCGCCCTGGCCCCTATGCAGCTCGCCTGTGTGCAGCCGTGGCCCCCCCCCCCCACCCATGACGGCACAGTTTTGCGGGAAAGTTACCGTTAATGGGCAGGGCCATCCCTACCTATGGTGATGCTCTATGCAGCCCGAGCAGGGCCACGGGGGCAGGAGCTGGGGGAGGCAGCAGCAGGGATTAGCAGGGGTCCTGGCGCCTGCAACAGGAGTCGGGATTCACTCCCCCCCCCCGCGCACTCACTGGTGGCAGCGGGAAGCAGAGCGACCCGGCTCCAGCACGCTCCGCTCCGCTCCCCCAGCTCCCAGCCCCCAGCCCTGTCGCTTGGAGGAAGGGGTCAGGCCTGCCCCTGCACTCAACAGCAGTGTCTGGAAGCGGAGCAAATGCAGCTGGGAGCTGGCGGAGCAGAGCGGGCTAGGGTCTGGTTGCTCTGCTTCCCGACGCTGCTGCTGGTGAGTGTGGGGGCGGGCCCGACCCCTTCTGCCAGCTCCAATACCCCCACTAATCCCACAGGCCGCGTTGCTAAGGGGTCGAATGGGCGCAGGGTGGGGGCGGAGCAGGGGAGCTGGCTGGGGGATGGGGCTGGCCACCTGAGCCAGCGCCGCATATACAGCATGCAGCTGCCTAGGACACCAGGAAATTTGGTGCCCCAAATTATGTGGTGCCCCGCGCAGCTGCGTATTCTGCGTATGCCTAAGGACGGCAAGAATGGGGCAAGAAACACAGGGGCAAGAAACAAAGCAGCTCTGCCAAAGAACCTGTGGCAGCGGATTGCCCAGTATCTCCATGAGAGTTTCCTGGAGATCTCTGAGGCAGATTCCCATGAAATAAGGGAGTCAATCAACAGCCTGTTCTGCCGCTCAGACCAGGTATGCAGTGGGAGACAAGCCTGCTTTCTGCAACCCTTCTGCCCCCAGCAACTCGCTTCAGTGATTCCCAAAATCAAATCCACTTACCAGGGGCCTCCTCTTCTGTTTGCACTTCGCCAACATCCGACAGCTGTGACTGGCTAGCCGCCTCCTCCGGGTAGAAAAGAGCTCCTGGCTGAATGCATTTCTGATCTCCGAGTCATCCTCTGCCTCTGGGTCCCCCTCCACATTCTCGTCCAAGATTTCCTTCTCCTGGCTCGGTCCACTCTCGACTGGCACGCGAGCCACCAAAGTATCCACAGTGGTCTTCGCAGTGGAGGTGGGGTCACCGCCAAGTATTGCGTCCAGCTCTTTGTAGAACCGGCAGCTTGTGGGCGTAGCACCGGAGCGGCGGTTTGCCTCCTGCGCCTTGTGGTAGGCGTTCTGCAGCTCCTTCACTTCGACACTGCAACGTGTCCCGGTCATGGCCCCTTTCTGTCATGCATCGTGAAATCTGTCCATAGGTATCATAATTCCTATGGCTGGAGTGGAGCTGGGACTGGACAGCCTCCTCTCCGCAAATGCCGATGAAGTCCAGCTGTTCCGCGTTGCTCCAACCGGGGGATTGCCTGGTACGAGGAGCAAGCATGGCCACCTGGAAAGATGCGCTGAGACCACTGCATGCATCACCGAGCAAACAGGAAGGGGACTTTCAAAATTCTAAAGGAATTTACGGGGTGAGGATGACGGTCACCTCAGGGCAGAACAGTAGAGTTCAAACTGACCACCAGAGAGGTGAGAACAGGCATTATGGGACACCTCCAGGAGTTCAATCGCAGCACTGTAATTGACCACCGTGTCTACATTGGCAGTGCAGCGCTGGAGTCCTGGCGCAGAAAGCTGTACGCCTCTCATCAGGGTGGGTTTTTTTTACTGTACTGCAACTGCACAGTTTCTGCACACTAAGTGGCGTGGCAGTGTGTACATCTCGGGAGTTGCAGTGCAGAAAACTGCTTTACTGTGCAGAAACTTGCCAGTGGAGACAGGGCCTAAATTCTCAGCTTCCCTGTGCCTCACTGATTTGATTTATTTTTCATTCCACTGAACCAGTCTAGGCCTGTTTGAGTTGACTGACCAGTGTTCCAGACCTTCATTGTCAGTTTTGAAGATGTTAGTGATTAGAATGTTGGGTTTTTTTAACATGCGTTTTCAGGAAGATGATTTACATATATAGCTTATTGTAGGTCTTGGTGCTGAAGCTGTTATGAAACTAGGGTGCTCAAGAGACTAGAGGCAGGCCCCTGTTCATTGGTGGAGTAGTGTCAGCCTGGGATTCAGTGAACGTGGAAAGTCATTTCCTTTCTCCTCCACACAACAGAAAGCAGCCTTTCTGTGCTAAAGGTTAAGGTCCACTAGCTGGATGCATGCAGTATCTGACTGCACTGTTCCAGTCTTACGGATAGCAGTAGGAACTCTCTTGCACTTCTCTTCCCCCTATACTAAAACACATTGCCTTAACAATTAATTGTATTAAAAAAAATGTAAGCAGTGCAGATAGCCATCACGACAGGATTCTGGTCAGGAAGACTTAGGTTGTACCCAGTCTCCCATGTCTTTGTTCATGTCCACCCAGATCCGGCTCCTGAGGGAATTCCTGCAGAAGTGGGTTGTGTTCAGGTTGTTGGCAGCAGATCAAAGGAAGGAGGAAAGTATTTTGGCTGCTATCCAGAATGTAAACAGAAAGGTAGAGATACATTCTGTTGTGGACTGGCATAAAATACTTGTAGGGGCTCAGGAGTGTAGCACTTTCTGATTGAAATAATGTGAGATGTGATTGATTCTAGAAGGATTTTTTTGTTTTGGTTATACACTGGGTTCCCAGACTGGAGGGAGTCATGGCATAGCCTTTGTATTTTGAAGAAATCCAAATAGATTGGGGCCTGAATCTTGGGCATGAACTGTGTCTTTCTTTCTCTCTAAATCAGTAAAGGTGTCTGGTTCTATATGAAGTACACCATCCTCAAATAAGCTTTCTCCCACTAGAAGGATTTAGCAAAAGCATTGGAGCTAGCTACCAGGAAGACATATTGGGGAATCAAGGAAGAGTAAAGAGAAGAAAACTGATTTTCCAAAGTACAGTGTGGTGAGGGTAAGTGGATCGATAATGGAGGAGGAGAATGTTAGTCAATACTTATCTCATAAAGGCATCTGCTCACAATCGAGCACTTGTAGCAAGAGTGCCAGCTGGCGGGATGTTTTCATGATGTAAATTATCCATCCGTTCTGAAGAGCCAGAGTACAAGTAGGCCTTTTGTGTGTAAGGATGAATTCCTAACTCTGAGGACAAGGGAAGGAGTTTCTTTTAAAGATCTAACGGCATCTACTTGCATTTTCCATTGCATATTTACAGTTTTCAGCATGTCGCATTTCCTGATACCACTGCTGCTATTCTAGGGGCTGGCCAAAGTTTTCCTCCTCATCACCTTTAACTGCTGATAACCATTACACTACTCTACAGCCAAAATGCTTCTGAAATAAATGTAGTCAAACTTTACTAATTCTGGGTCACTGAGAACGAAAATGATGCTTAAAATTGTTGATTGGCTCTAGTTTTCAAGATATGCTATTGGGTCAGTATAGACGACCCTTGACTTGGGAATGGCAGAGGATAAGTGAGTTATAAAGGGAAGAGATCTCAATTTAAACCAGAAATGACTAAAATACATCTTTGACTGGATCTATGAATAAATCTGACTGGGTTTGGACAGTACTTGCTTTTTAGGTAAAACAATGAATGATGCAATCTGAAGCTGGTATTGCGTCATACATGATATGAATTGCATCATGTTATTCTTAGAAGTCATGGATGATGCAATCATATCGAAGCTTACATCACTCTGCTGAACAAATTGCCCTATATCAGCTCTAGAAATCATACGGTGTCGTGCTCTCTTATTTGTCAGTGTTTGATTTTGCAAAGGGACACATTTCCGTTTAGCCAAAGTGAGCAGAGATGCCTCATACTTGTGTGAACAGTGCAGATAACTTCTGCTGTGTTTGTGGTGAAGTGACTTGCATCACAAAAGCGCAGTATAACCACTATAGTTAAGAGAGCCTATCACCTTTATTTTGGCTGCAAAATTGGAGATCAGGACAAGAGGTGGGCCCCACACATTTGTTGCACAAGTGTTGCAGCATATCTTCACCAGTGGTTGAACAGGAAAAGGAAATCTATGCCTTTTGCAGTGCCAATGATTTGGAGAGAGCCAACAGATCATACCAGCAATTGTTACTTCTGCATGGTGCCTCCAGTTGGGAAAGGTGTGTCAAAGAAGAAAAAGTGGACTGTGCATTATCCAAACATTCCATCAGCTATACGCCCAGTACCCCACGGAGAAGGACTGCCAGTTCCTGATGCACCAGAATCATTCTCACTTGAGTCAGACGAGGAAGAGGATGAAACTTCTGGTCCTGAACCATCAGTGTCACAGGACCCACATTTTCTCCCACCCTCCTCCTATGAACCACACCTCATAACACAAGGTGAACTGAATGACCTTGTCAGGGATTTGGAACTACCCAAGAGTAAGGCAGAGCTGTTGGGCTCCAGACTACAGCAGTGGAATCTCCTGGCAGGTGATGTTAGGGTTTCCATGTTCCGTGACCGTCAAAAGGATCTTGTCCCATTCTTCTTCATGGAAGGTGATCTTGTAGCCTGCAACAACATCGATGGTGTGATGGCAGCCCTCAACATCGTTCACGATCCAGATGAGTGGAGACTGTTCATTGATTCATCGAAGACGAGTCTTAAAGCTGTTTTACTGCATAATGGCAATGTTTTGCCATCAATTGCAGTTGGTCATGCAGTCCATATGAAGGAAACCTATGACAACATGAAACAACTTTTGAGGTGCAAAATCTATGACCAACATCAGTGGCAGCTTTGTGGCGATTTGAAGGTTGTTGGTCTGCAGACTGGATACACAAAGTACTGCTGTTTTCTCTGCGAATGGGATAGTCGTGCAAGAGATTCCCACTACATCAAGAAAGATTGGCCACTCCGACAGTCATTGGAGCCTGGGAGGAAAAGTGTTCAGCATCCACCACTTGTTGAATCAAGGAAGATTTTGTTACCACCCTTACACATCAAGCTGGGTCTGATGAAGAACTTTGTCAAGGCCATTGACAAAACACAAGCAGCTTTCAAGTACCTCCGTGGAAAATTTCCAAGGTTAAGTGAAGCTAAGATAAAGGAAGGTGTCTTTGTTGGTCCTCAGATTCGTGAACTTCTTCGAGATGATGCATTTGACCATGCACTGCGTGGCAAGGAAAAGACAGCATGGAAAGCCTTCCAGTTAGTGGCAATAAATTTTCTCGGAAACAACAAGGCAGACAACTACAGGTTGTTGGTGGGAAAACCTCCTCAAGGCATACAAAAGCCTTGGTTGCAACATGTCACTAAAGATACATTTTTTGCACTCTCATCTAGATTTTTTTCCACCGAACTGCGGAGCAGTGAGCGACGAGCACGGCGAGCGATTTCACCTGGACATTGCAACAATGGAGAAACGCTATCAGGGCAAATGGAGCCCATCAATACTTGCAGACTATTGCTGGACAGTGACAAGAGATGCTCCATTTAATGAATACAAGAGACAAGCCAAGAAGCGCCGAGTAGACACTGAATAGGACTAAACTATGTACATAATAGTTTTTTGCCTTTTGTTTCATAATAAATTTTATTTATATAACCCTTTTGCTGATTTTTAAAGTGTTACATAAACAGGACAGGTGAAATATTATCATGTAAAGCAACCATAAACACATGAAAAGACCTAGGTTTACAATTTATGATTAAAACTCTACTATCTACACAATATACATAGACATAAAATGTAAAAACTTAAATATTTTAGAAACAGTAGCCAATCAGTTGTTTTAATTGTCATATTTGAATTCAGCACATCAAAATACATAATAAATAGCACATTTTATCTCTGAAGCAGACGACTTCTCAAAAATTGTAGACCAGTATTATCAATCCTTCAAATGGTGGTAGAGGTTCACTACTACATACTGTTCGACAGTAATAGTGATTTGGGATTCTGTTTGTGCAGACATCCTCTCAGCAGTGCCCTATCCAAACACCTCCCACCCCAAATATAATTATATTTAATTTTTTTAAAATTAAATATAATTATATCTCCCTTATCTTCGAACATCCCTCAATTTTGTACTTGTAGACTAAAAGACTATGTGTTCGTTCTCTCTCTCTCTCTCTCTCTCTGATGATTCGGGGGTTCAAAGCTCTGTTTCATGGCAGTCAGTGTCAGCATATGCCTGCTGTTAGAAGAAGGAATTCATTTTTATGAAATGAACACAGCCTTCCTTTTATCCAACTCTAATCTTCTTGTCGTATTCATGTGCCCAGAGAGAGGAATCTCTCCCTTCTTCCCCCCCCCCCCCCCACGGAGATTTGAAATAAACTATTTCTTTTAAGGCTTTTTGGCACTTGGAATGTTAAAACTGTTGTTGATCTCTTAAATTGTTTAGCGGCATTAGCTATACCTCGTTTAGCCCAGGTCCTGCTCCCATCATGTTTGAAGTAGTGTAGTTCAGATTCCATAGGGCAGCTTTAAGACTCTGTGTACCCTCAGGGAAAATTAGCTGCTCTTTTGAAGAGAGAGATCTGTTTGAGCGGAATTAAAGGAGGTGCTATTGGAACTTGGGGACATGTCTGTGAATCCTTGTAGGAGATGGCAACGGGAATTAACCAAACAGAACCAAAGTTCTTCTTTGTAAGTTCTTAGATGGCACCCATCCCTATAGTACCTGTCTTCAGCTGCTTAAGCATAAGCATTAGTAGGGTTTGAGTTCACAGAATTGTAAGATTAGATTTATATGAGTTTCTGTGGGCAAGTCTACACTACAAAATTAAGTTGACTTAAGTTATGTCGACGTACAGCCACCGCAGTAATTAAATCGGTTTTGCATGTCCACACTAGCTCCTTCTGTCGGCAGTGTGCATCCTTACCAAGAGCGCTTGCACCAATTTAACTGTCAGTGTGGGGCATTGTGAGGTGCTGACTGCCAGGGCCCCACCGCCTGGGGCTGACAGCTGGAACAATCTGATGTAAGCAACACAGTGTCTACTCTGACACTGTGTCGAACTAGCTACGTCAACCTAAGTACTACACCTCTCCTGGAGGTGGAGTTATTAAGTCGGTGTAGTGGGTGACTTACATCGGCGGGAGCAACATTGTAGTGTGGATGCTTAGAGTTAGGTTGACATAAGCTGCCTTACGTCAACCTAATTCTGTGTTTGTTCATTCTTTGAATATAGATATTTTTATTCACCTTGGCCCTAAATTTTCAACAATGACCAGTGTTTGTAGGTTTGTTTGACAACTTGAAGGGATCTCATTTTTAGAAGGTGAGTGTTCAGCACTTTCTGAAATCCAGGCCTGTTTAAGGTGTTCCCTGTTGCATTCTCCATAGTGGTGCACTCATAATGATTAGCCAGCCCACCACCACCACCACACATGACCTCACGCTTCAATAAACTTCTTTAACGAACCGCTGGAATTCTTCCCAAAGAGTAAATGCTTGCACCTCCAAATAGAAATCAACTACCCTTTCCCTAGTCTAGTATTATCAAAGGTACCTGGCACAGGCCAGGGTCAGACGTACACCTCTACCCCAACATGACACGACCCAATATAACACAAATTCGGATATAACGCGGTAAAGCAGCGCTCCGGGGGGCGGGGCTGCACACTCCGGTGGATCAAAGCAAGTTCGATATAACGCAGTTTCACCTATAATGTGGTAAGATTTTTTGGCTCCCAAGGACAGCTTTATATCGAGGTAGAGGTGTATATGTGTTTCTAGGAACAGAAGAACAATGGTTTCTTCTTAAGTTGAAGTTAAAGCTTCCTTCCACCTCTCTACATTATTGTTGAAAGTTCTTAGTATAGAAATAGTGTGAGGTGAATTAGTTGCTACAGAGAGGACTTCACTAGAGCATTAGGTAGTGTTAGGATGCAGCCTTGAGGAGTCATGTTAAGCACAGCTTTGCAGTCAGTATAAAGAGGAAGAAGTCGTCTTAACACAGGGGCGGGCAAACTTTTTGGCCTGAGGGCCCCATTGGGTTTCGTAAATTGTATGGCGGGCCGGTGGGGAGGGTGTCGTGGCCTGGCCCCCACCTCCTATCTGCCCCCCCCCACTACTGCCCCATCCAATCCCCACGTTCCCTGACGGCCCCTCTGGGACCCCTGCCCCATCCACGTACTCCCACTCCCTGCCCCCGGACCCCCGCCACCCCATCCAAACTCTCCTCCCATTCCTGACGCCCCTCCCTCCCCCCCCGGGACCCCTCCCCATCCAACCACCCCTTCTCCCTGTCCCCTGACTGCCCCCTGCTGCCCCATCCAACCCCCCCTCCTTCCTGACTGTCCCCCAGGACCCTTGCCCACATTCAACCCCCTGTTCCCCCCTGACCACCATCCCAAACTCCCCTGCCCTGTATCCAACCCTCCCTGCTCCCTTACCGCGCTGCCTGGAGCACCGGTGGCTGGTGGTGGTACAGCCGTGCGGCCAGGCTGGAGCCGGGCCACGCCGCCGCCGCTACCACCACGCTGCACAGTGCACCAGGTCAGGCCAGGCTCTGCAGCTATGCTGCCCCAGGAGCTCACAGCCCCGCCGTCCAGAGCACTGTGCCGGCAGCATAGCGAGTGAGCTGAGGCTGCGGGGGAGGGGGGACAGCAGGGGAGGGGCCGGGGTCAAGCCTCCCGGGCCAGATGCTCAGGGGCCGGGAAGGACGGTCCCGCGGGCCAGATGTGGCCCACAGGCTGTAGTTTGCCCACCCTCGTCTTAACATCACATCAGCTGGTCTTCAGTAAACTCTGTAATTCCAGCAGGGTTTCCCCGGGACCGCTTTACGCATTGTTAAACACAACCCCTCGGTGTACTGTTTAACAACATGTTAATCAACATGACTGTTCAAGGGAGTGTTATAACATGACCTAATGCTCTGGTGAAGACAAGCAGTGTTACACTGTTCTTGTGGAATAAATGGTTTCTTTTCACCTGGTCTCATAGACTCATAGTCTCCTCAGTGTGCAGAATAATGGATATGTTCTGTACATTCCCTTTGAATAATGGGTGGAACTGGAAACATAAGATGTTGCCTCTGAGCCCAGTGGATAACCATACAAAGCAACTTAGCATCTACTGTTGCATAACTGGGCGGTTATTTGCATACTTCATAACTAGTTCTTTCCATTGTCTAGTTGCAGTCATTAGAAAACAGCATGAGGGAAGGGAGGGGAGAATTTACTTGTAGTAAGAGAGGGAGAAAAAGAGAACCTGTTGGTATACTGCAGAAATGTGGCTGTTCCACATGGCAGATTTGTTTTACTCTGGGAAATCCCTGCCTGCTTCTGCTGTGGATCCTGAAAGCTTCTTTTGGGGAACACGGGCTGTGAGCTAAGCTCACTAGAGCATTTTATTCTTGACGATTTTCAGCTCAACACAAAATTCCACTCTCCTTCATTCTCCGTTTTCTTTTCAAATCTCTCCTCCCTTCTCTGCTGCCCCCAGAAATAATCTTTTTGATGAAGGCTGAATACAGCTTTTACTCAGTGTAAGGGGAATGTAATAGTACAAGAAAACTCGGCTTCCCTTGTCCCTGTAACATCGTATCCAAGTCAAAGCTGTGTGGCATTCTCAACTTTTTGGCTGAAGTTTAGTTTCATTGGCTAGGTCTCATTTTGTTGCATTTTTGCTTGTTTTATTTCACGTCACTCCTGGAATAACTGCTCTGGGTTTCCTTGCCTCGCTAATTTTGGTGGTAGTGAGAGTTCCACATGTTGGTCCTGTAAGGCTCTTCCTGCAGCTGCAGGTGAGGTTTATTTTCAGGTTTGCAGCCTCAGCTTGGAAAGCATAGGAATTAGGGCTGTCAAGCGATTAAAAAAATTAATTGCGATTAATTGCACGATTAAAAAAATTAATCGCGATGTTAATAATAGAATACCATTTAAATATTTTTGGATGTTTTCTG
Organism: Terrapene triunguis; assembly: GCF_002925995.2. Classification (NCBI taxonomy): domain Eukaryota; kingdom Metazoa; phylum Chordata; order Testudines; family Emydidae; genus Terrapene; species Terrapene triunguis. The sequence continues at coordinate 1,764,699 of NW_020664562.1, forward strand.
TATTTTCAAATATATTGATTTCAGTTACAACACAGAATACAAAGTGTACAGTACTCACTTTATATTTATTTTTATTACAAATATTTGCACTGTAAAAAACAAAAAAAATAGTATATTTCAATTTACCTAATACAAGTACTGTAGCGCAATCTCTTTATAGTGAAAGTTGAACTTACAAATGTAGAATTATGTACAAAAAATAACTACATTTAAAAATAAAACAATGTAAAACTTTAGAACCTACAAGTCCACTCAGTCCTACTTCAGCCAATCGCTCAGACAAACAAGGTTGGTTACAATTTGCAGGAGATAATACTGCCCACGTCTTATTTACAATGTCACCTGAAAGTGAGAACAGGCATTCGCATGGCACTCTTGTAGCCGGCATCGCAAGTTATTTACGTGCCAGATGCGCTAAAAGATTCATATGTCCCTTCATGCTTCAACCACCGTTGTAGAATACATGCATCCATGCTGATGACTGGTTCTGCTCGATAACGATCCAAAGCAGAGCAGACAGACACATGTTCATTTTCATCATCTGAGTCAGATGCCACCAGCAGAAGGTTGATTTTCTTTTTTTTGTGGTTCAGCTTCTGTAGTTTCCACATTGGAGTGTTGCTCTTTTAAGATATCTGAAAGCATTCTTCACACCTCGTCACTCTCAGATTTTGGAAGGCACTTCTTAAACCTTGGGTCGAGTGCTGTATCTATCCTTAGAAATCTCACATTGGTACCTTCTTTGCGTTTTGTCAAATCTGCTGTGAAAGTGTTCTTAAAACGAACATGTGCTGGGTCATCAACCGAGACTGCTATAACATGAAATACCCCTCTACCCCGATATAACGCAAATTCAGATATAACGTGGTAAAGCAGTGCGGGGGAGGGGGGGGCCTGCGCACTCCGGCGGATCAAAGCAAGTTTGATATAACACGGTAAGCTTTTTTTGGCTCCTGAGGACAGCATTATATCAGGGTAGAGGTGTATATGGCAGAATGTAGGTAAAACAGAACAGGAGACATATAGTTCTCCCCCAAAGAGTTCAGTCACAAATTTAATTAACACATTATTTTTTTTAACGAGCATCATCAGCATGGAAGCATGACCTCTGGAATGGTGGCCGAAGCATGAAGGGGCATACGAATGTTTAGCATATCTGGCATGTAAATACCTTGCAACGCCGGCTACAAAAGTGCCATACGAACGCCTGTTCTCACTTTCAGGTGACATTGTAAATAAGAAGCAGTCAGCAGTATCTCCCGTAAAAATAAACAAATTTGTTTGTCTTAGGCCTTGGCTACACTCGGAACTTCCCAGAGCTGCCGTGGCAGCGCTGTGAAGCGCGAGTGTAGTCGCGCTGCCAGCGCTGCGAGAGCTCTCTCGCAGCACTGTATGTACTCCACCTCTCCGAGGGGAATAGCTTGCAGTGCTGCGAGCGAGCGTGCAGTGCTGCAGGCTCTGATTACACTGGTGCTTTACAGCGCTGTACTTGCTGCGCTCGGGGG